>NC_039367.1:142335486-142340646 GCF_003573695.1 Papaver somniferum
GCGGATCAGAACATCCAGTTTCTATATGGTAATCTTGCAACCTGAGTTAAGTGTTAGGTTGCAGTTTCATCCAATCTGATATATTTGACACCTTGAACCTCGTTCGGACCAGAACATCGGGTTTGTATATGGTAATCTTGCCACATGAGTTAAGTGATAAGTTGCAGTTTCATCTAATCTGATATATTTGACACCTAGTACCTCGCCCGGACCAGAACATCGGGTCTGTATATGGTAATCTTGCAACCTGAGTTAAGTGATAGGTTGCAGTTTCATCCAATCTGATATATTTGACACCTAGAACCTCGCGCGGACCAGAACATCGGGTCTATATATGGTAATCTTGCAACCTGAGTTAAGTGATAGGTTGCAGTTTTATCCAATCTGATATATTTGACACTTTGAACCTCGCTCGAACTAGAACATCCAGTTTCTATATGTTAATCTTGTAACCTGAGTTAAGTGATAGGTTGCAATTTCATCAAATCTGATATATTTTACACCTCGAACCTCGTGCGGACCAAAACATCGGGTTTGTAAATGGTAATCTTGCAACCTGAGTTAAGTGATAGGTTGCAGTTTCATCCAATATGATATATTTGAGACCTAGAACCTCGTGCGGACCAGAACATTGGGTCTGTATATGGTAATCTTGCAACCTGAGTTAAGTGATATGTTGCAGTTTTATCCAATCTGATATATTTGACACCTCAAACCTCGCCCCGACGAGAACATCGGGTCTGTATATGGTAATCTTGCAACCTGAGTTAAGTGATAGGTTGCAGTTTCATCTAATCTGATATATTTGACACCTCGAACCTCGCGCGGACCAGAACATTGGGTCAGTATTTGGTAATCTTGCAACCTGAGTTAAGTGATAGGTTGCAGTTTCATCCAATCTGATATATTTGACACCTCGAACCTCGCGCGCACCAGAGCATCTGGTCTGTATATGGTAATCTTACAACCTGATTTAAGTGATAGGTTGCAGTGTCATCCACTCTGATATATTTCACACCTCGGACCTCGCCCGGACCAGAACATCGAGTTTGTATATGGTAATCTTGCAACTTGAGTTAAGTGGTTGGAGTTTCATCCAATATGATATATTTGACACTTCGAACCTCGCCACGGCGAGAACATCGGGTCTGTATATGGTAATCTTGCAACCTGGGTTAAGTGATAGGTTGCAGTTTAATCCAATCTGATATATTTGACACTTTGAACCTCTCGCGGACCAGAATAATGAGACTGTATATGGTAATCTTGGAAACTTAGTTAAGTGATAGGTTGCAGTTTCATCCAATCTGATATATTTGACACATCGAACCTTGCCCGGACCAGAACATCGGGTCTGTATAAGGTAACCTTGCAACCTGAGTTAAGTGATAGGTTGTAGTTTAATCCAATATGATATATTTGACACCTAGAACCTCGCGTGGACCAGAACATCCAGTTTCTATATGGTAATCTTGCAACCTGGGTTAAGTGATAGGTTGCAGTGTCATCCAATCTGATATATTTGACACCTCGAACCTCGCACGGACCAGAACATCGGGCATGTATATGGTAATCTTGGAAACTTAGTTAAGTGATAGGTTGCAGTTTCATCCAATCTGATATATTTAACACCTCGAACCTAAACCTGACCAGAACATCGGGTTTGTATACGGTAATCTTGCAACATGAGTTAAGTGATACGTTGCAGTTTCATCCAATCTGATATATTTTACTCCTAGTACCTCACCCGTACCAGAACATCGGGTCTGTATATGGTAAACTTGCAACCTGAGTTAAGTGATAGGTTGCAGTTTCATCCAATCTGATATATTTGACACCTAGAACCTCGCGTGGACCAGAACATCGGCTCTGTATATGGTAATCTTGCAACCTGAGTTAAGTGATAGGTTGCAGTTTCATCCAATCTGATATATATTTGACAACTAGAACCTCGTGTGGACCAGAACATCCAGTTTCTATATGGTAATCTTGCAACCTCGGTTAAGTGATAGGTTGCAGTTTCATCCAATCTGATATATTTGACACCTCGAACCTCGTGCGGACCAGAACATCGGGTTTGTGTATGGTAACCTTGCAACCTGAGTTAAGTGATAGGTTGCAGTTTCATCCAATCTTATATATTTGACACCTCGAACCTCGCCCGGACCAGAACATCGGGTCTGTATATGGTAATCTTGCAACATGACTTACGTGATAAGTTGCAGTTTAATCCAATCTGATATATTTGACACCTAGTACCTCTCCCGGATCAGAACATCGGGTCAGTATATGGTAATCTTGCAACCTGAGTAAAGTGATAGGTTGCAGTTTCATCCAATCTGATATATTTTACACCTCGAACCTCGCGCGGACTAGAACATCTGGTCTGTATATGGTAATCTTGCAACCTGAGTTAAGTGATAGGTTGCAGTGTCATCCAATCTGATATATTTGACACCTCGAACCTCGCACGGACCAGAACATCGGGCCTGTATATGGTAATCTTGCAACCTGAGTTAAGTGATAGGTTGCAGTTTCATCCAATCTGATATATATTTGACACCTCGAACCTCGCGCGGACCAGAACATCAGGACTGTATATGGTAATCTTGCAACATGAGTTAAGTGATAAGTTGCAGTTTCATCCAATCTGATATATTTGACACCTAGTACCTCGCGGGACCAGAACATCGGGTCTGTATATGGTAATCTTGCAACCTGAGTTAAGTGATAGGTTGCAGTTTCATCCAATCTGATATATTTGACACCTAGAATATTGCGCGGACCAGAACAACGGGTCTGTATATGGTTATCTTGCAACCTGAGTTAAGTGATAGGTTGCGGTTTTATCCAATCTGATATATTTGACACCTCGAACCTCGCCCGGACCAGAACATCGGGTTTGTATACGGTAATCTTGCAACATGAGTTAAGTGATACGTTGCAGTTTCATCCAATCTGATATATTTTACTCCTAGTACCTCACCCGTACCAGAACATCGGGTCTGTATATGATAAACTTGCAACCTGAGTTAAGTGATAGGTTGCAGTTTCATCCAATCTGATATTTTTGACACCTAGAACCTCGCGTGGACCAGAACATCCAGTTTCTATATGGTAATCTTGCAACCTCGGTTAAGTGATAGGTTGCAGTTTCATCCAATCTGATATATTTGACACCTCGAACCTCGTGCGGACCAGAACATCGGGTTTAAATATGGTAACCTTGCAACCTGAGTTAAGTGATAGGTTGCAGTTTCATCCAATCTGATATATTTGACACCTCGAACCTCGCCCGGACCAGAACATCGGGTCTGTATATGGTAATCTTGCAACATGACTTACGTGATAAGTTGCAGTTTCATCCAATCTGATATATTTGACACCTAGTACCTCTCCCGGATCAGAACATCGGGTATGTATATGGTAATCTTGCAACCTGAGTAAAGTGATAGGTTGCAGTTTCATCTAATCTGATATATTTGACACCTCGAACCTCGCGCGGACTAGAACATCTGGTCTGTATATGGTAATCTTGCAACCTGAGTTAAGTGATAGGTTGCATTGTCATCCAATCGGATATATTTGACACCTCGAACCTCGCACGGACCAGAACATCGGGCCTGTATATGGTAATCTTGCAACCTGAGTTAAGTGATAGGTTGCAGTTTCATCCAATCTGATATATATTTGACACCTCGAACCTCGCGCGGACTAGAACATCGGGTCTATATATGGTAGTCTTGCAACATGAGTTAAGTGATAAGTTGCAGTTTCATCCAATCTGATATATTTGACACCTAGTACCTCGCGGGACCAGAACATCGGGTCTGTATATGGTAATCTTGCAACCTGAGTTAAGTGATAGGTTGCAGTTTCATCCAATCTGATATATTTGACACCTAGAATCTTGCGCGGACAAGAACATCGGGTCTGTATATGGTAATCTTGCAACCTGAGTTAAGTGATAGGTTGCGTTTTTATCCAATTTGATATATTTGACACCTCGAACCTCGCGCGGATCAGAACATCCAGTTTCTATATGGTAATCTTGCAACCTGAGTTAAGTGATAGGTTGCAGTTTCATTCACTCTGATATATTTGATACCTCGAACCTCGTGCGGACCAGAACATCGGGTTTGTATATGATAATCTTGCAACCTGAGTTAAGTGATAGGTTGCAGTTTCATCCAATCTGATATATTTGACACCTCGAACCTCGTGCGGACCAGAACACCGGGTTTGTATATGGTAATCTTGCAACCTGAGTTAAGTGATAGGTTGCAGTTTCATCCAATATTATATATTTGACAGCTCGAACCTCGCCCGGACCAGAACATTGGGTCTGTATATGGTAATCTTGCCACATGAGTTAAGTGATAGGTTGCAGTGTCATCCACTCTGATATATTTCACACCTCGGACCTCGCCCGGACCAGAACATCGGGTTTGTATATGGTAATCTTGCAACTTGAGTTAAGTGGTTGGAGTTTCATCCAATATGATATATTTGACACTTCGAACCTCGCCACGGCGAGAACATCGGGTCTGTATATGGTAATCTTGCAACCTGGGTTAAGTGATAGGTTGCAGTTTAATCCAATCTGATATATTTGACACTTCGAACCTCGCGCGGACCAGAATAATGAGACTGTATATGGTAATCTTGGAAACTTAGTTAAGTGATAGGTTGCAGTTTCATCCAATCTGATATATTGGACACATCGAACCTTGCCCGGACCAGAACATCGGGTCTGTATAAGGTAACCTTGCAACCTGAGTTAAGTGATATGTTGTAGTTTAATCCAATATGATATATTTGACACCTAGAACCTCGCGTGGACCAGAACATCCAGTTTCTATATGGTAATCTTGCAACCTGGGTTAAGTGATAGGTTGTAGTTTCATCCAATCTGATATATTTTACTCCTAGTACCTCACCCGTACCAGAACATCGGGTCTGTATATGGTAAACTCTCAACCTGAGTTAAGTGATAGGTTGCAGTTTCATCCAATCTGATATATTTGACACCTAGAACCTCGCGTGGACCAGAACATCGGCTCTGTATATGGTAATCTTGCAACCTGAGTTAAGTGATAGGTTGCAGTTTCATCCAATCTGATATATTTGACAACTAGAACCTCGCGTGGACCAGAACAT
>NC_039367.1:142342037-142367972 GCF_003573695.1 Papaver somniferum
AGTTTCTATATGGTAATCTTGCAACCTGAGTTAAGTGATAGGTTGCAGTTTCATCCAATCTGATATATTTAACACCTCGAACCTCGCCCGGACCAGAACATCGGGTTTGTATACGGTAATCTTGCAAAATGAGTTAAGTGATACGTTGCAGTTTCATCCAATCTGATATATTTTACTCCTAGTACCTCACCCGTACCAGAACATCGGGTCTGTATATGGTAAAATTGCAACCTGAGTTAAGTGATAGGTTGCAGTTTCATCCAATCAGATATTTTTGACACCTAGAACCTCGCATGGACCAGAACATCCAGTTTCTATATGGTAATCTTGCAACCTCGGTTAAGTGATAGGTTGCAGTTTCATCCAATCTGATATATTTGACACCTCGAACCTCGTGCGGACCAGAACATCGGGTTTGTGTATGGTAACCTTGCAACCTGAGTTAAGTGATAGGTTGCAGTTTCATCCAATCTTATATATTTGACACCTCGAACCTCGCCCGGACCAGAACATCGGGTCTGTATATGGTAATCTTGCAACATGAGTTAGTGATAAGTTGCAGTTTAATCCAATCTGATATATTTGACACCTAGTACCTCTCCCGGATCAGAACATCGGGTCTGTATATGGTAATCTTGCAACCTGAGTAAAGTGATAGGCTGCAGTTTCATCCAATCTGATATATTTGACACCTCGAACCTCGCGCGGACTAGAACATCTGGTCTGTATATGGTAATCTTGCAACCTGAGTTAAGTGATAGGTTGCAGTGTCATCCAATCTGATATATTTGACACCTCGAACCTCGCACGGACCAGAACATCGGGCCTGTATATGGTAATCTTGCAACCTGAGTTAAGTGATAGGTTGCAGTTTCATCCAATCTGATATATATTTGACACCTAGAACCTCGCGCGGACCAGAACATCGGGTCTGTATATGGTAATCTTGCAACATGAGTTAAGTGATAAGTTGGAGTTTCATCCAATATGATATATTTGACACCTAGTACCTCGCGGGACCATAACATCGGGTCTGTATATGGTAATCTTGCAACATGAGTTAAGTGATAAGTTGCAGTTTCATCCAATCTGATATATTTGACACCTAGTACCTCGCGGGACCAGAACATCGGGTCTGTATATGGTAATCTTGCAACCTGAGTTAAGTGATAGGTTGCAGTTTCATCCAATCTGATATATTTGACACCTAGAATATTGCGCGTTCCAGAACATCGGGTCTGTATATGGTTATCTTGCAACCTGAGTTAAGTGATAGGTTGCGGTTTTATCCAATCTGATATATTTGACACCTTGAACCTCGCTCGGACTAGAACATCCAGTTTCTATATGTTAATCTTGTAACCTGAGTTAAGTGATAGGTTGCAATTTCATCAAATCTGATATATTTTACACCTCGAACCTCGTGCGGACCAAAACATCGGGTTTGTAAATGGTAATCTTGCAACCTGAGTTAAGTGATAGGTTGCAGTTTCATCCAATATGATATATTTGAGACCTAGAACCTCGTGCGGACCAGAACATTGGGTCTGTATATGGTAATCTTGCAACCTGAGTTAAGTGATATGTTGCAGTTTTATCCAATCTGATATATTTGACACCTCAAACCTCGCCCCGACGAGAACATCGGGTCTGTATATGGTAATCTTGCAACCTGAGTTAAGTGATAGGTTGCAGTTTCATCTAATCTGATATATTTGACACCTCGAACCTCGCGCGGACCAGAACATTGGGTCAGTATTTGGTAATCTTGCAACCTGAGTTAAGTGATAGGTTGCAGTTTCATCCAATCTGATATATTTGACACCTCGAACCTCGCGCGCACCAGAGCATCTGGTCTGTATATGGTAATCTTACAACCTGATTTAAGTGATAGGTTGCAGTGTCATCCACTCTGATATATTTCACACCTCGGACCTCGCCCGGACCAGAACATCGGGTTTGTATATGGTAATCTTGCAACTTGAGTTAAGTGGTTGGAGTTTCTTCCAATATGATATATTTGACACTTCGAACCTCGCCACGGCGAGAACATCGGGTCTGTATATGGTAATCTTGCAACCTGGGTTAAGTGATAGGTTGCAGTTTAATCCAATCTGATATATTTGACACTTCGAACCTTGCGCGGACCAGAATAATGAGACTGTATATGGTAATCTTGGAAACTTATTTAAGTGATAGGTTGCAGTTTCATCCAATCTGATATATTTGACACATCGAACCTTGCCCGGACCAGAACATAGGGTCTGTATAAGGTAACCTTGCAACCTGAGTTAAGTGATAGGTTGTAGTTTAATCCAATATGATATATTTGACACCTAGAACCTCGCGTGGACCAGAACATCCAGTTTCTATATGGTAATCTTGCAACCTGGGTTAAGTGATAGGTTGTAGTTTCATCCAATCTGATATATTTTACTCCTAGTACCTCACCCGTACCAGAACATCGGGTCTGTATATGGTAAACTCTCAACCTGAGTTAAGTGATAGGTTGCAGTTTCATCCAATCTGATATATTTGACACCTAGAACCTCGCGTGGACCAGAACATCGGCTCTGTATATGGTAATCTTGCAACCTGAGTTAAGTGATAGGTTGCAGTTTCATCCAATCTGATATATTTGACAACTAGAACCTCGCGTGGACCAGAACATCCAGTTTCTATATGGTAATCTTGCAACCTGGGTTAAGTGATAGGTTGCAGTTTCGTCCAATCTGATATATTTGACACCTCGAACCTCGTGCGGACCAGAACATCGTGTTTGTGTATGGTAACCTTGCAACCTGAGTTAAGTGATAGGTTGCAGTTTCATCCAATATTATATATTTGACATCTCGAACCTTGCCCGGACCAGAACATCAGGTCTGTATATGGTAATCTTGCAACATGACTTACGTGATAAGTTGCAGTTTCATCCAATCTGATATATTTGACACCTAGTATCTTTCCCGGATCAGAACATCGGGTCTGTATATGGTAATCTTGCAACCTGAGTAAAGTGATAGGTTGCAGTTTCATCAAATCTGATATATTTGACACCTCGAACCTCGCGCGGACTAGAACATCTGGTCTTTATATGGTAATCTTGCAACCTGAATTAAGTGATAGGTTGCAGTGTCATCCAATCTGATATATTTGACACCTCGAACATCGCACTGACCAGAACATCGGGCTTGTATATGGTAATCTTGCAACCTGAGTTAAGTGATAGGTTGCAGTTTCATCGAATCTGATATATATTTGACACCTAGAACCTCGCGCGGACCAGAACATCGGGTCTGTATATGGTAATCTTGCAGCATGAGTTAAGTGATAAGTTGGAGTTTCATCCAATATGATATTTTTGACACCTAGTACCTCGCGGGACCATAACATCGGGTCTGTATATGGTAATCTTGCAACATGAGTTAAGTGATAAGTTGCAGTTTCATCCAATCTGATATATTTGACACCTAGTACCTCGCGGGACCAGAACATCGGGTCTGTATATGGTAATTTTGCAACCTGAGTTAAGTGATAGGTTGCAGTTTCATCCAATCTGATATATTTGACACCTAGAATAATGCGCGTTCCAGAACATCGGGTCTGTATATGGTTATCTTGCAACCTGAGTTAAGTGATAGGTTGCGGTTTTATCCAATCTGATATATTTGACACCTTGAACCTCGCTCGGACTAGAACATCCAGTTTCTATATGTTAATCTTGTAACCTGAGTTAAGTGATAGGTTGCAATTTCATCAAATCTGATATATTTTACACCTCGAACCTCGTGCGGACCAAAACATCGGGTTTGTAAATGGTAATCTTGCAACCTGAGTTAAGTGATAGGTTGCAGTTTCATCCAATATGATATATTTGAGACCTAGAACCTCGTGCGGACCAGAACATTGGGTCTGTATATGGTAATCTTGCAACCTGAGTTAAGTGATATGTTGCAGTTTTATCCAATCTGATATATTTGACACCTCAAACCTCGCCCCGACTAGAACATCGGGTCTGTATATGGTAATCTTGCAACCTGAGTTAAGTGATAGGTTGCAGTTTCATCTAATCTGATATATTTGACACCTCGAACCTCGCGCGGACCAGAACATTGGGTCAGTATTTGGTAATCTTGCAACCTGAGTTAAGTGATAGGTTGCAGTTTCATCCAATCTGATATATTTGACACCTCGAACCTCGTGCGCACCAGAGCATCTGGTCTGTATATGGTAATCTTACAACCTGATTTAAGTGATAGGTTGCAGTGTCATCCACTCTGATATATTTCACACCTCGGACCTCGCCCGGACCAGAACATCGGGTTTGTATATGGTAATCTTGCAACTTGAGTTAAGTGGTTGGAGTTTCATCCAATATGATATATTTGACACTTCGAACCTCGCCACGGCGAGAACATCGGGTCTGTATATGGTAATCTTGCAACCTGGGTTAAGTGATAGGTTGCAGTTTAATCCAATCTGATATATTTGACACTTCGAACCTCGCGCGGACCAGAATAATGAGACTGTATATGGTAATCTTGGAAACTTAGTTAAGTGATAGGTTGCAGTTTCATCCAATCTGATATATTTGACACATCGAACCTTGCCCGGACCAGAACATCGGGTCTGTATAAGGTAACCTTGCAACCTGAGTTAAGTGATAGGTTGTAGTTTAATCCAATATGATATATTTGACACCTAGAACCTCGCGTGGACCAGAACATCCAGTTTCTATATGGTAATCTTGCAACCTGGGTTAAGTGATAGGTTGCAGTGTCATCCAATCTGATATATTTGACACCTCGAACCTCGCACGGACCAGAACATCGGGCATGTATATGGTAATCTTGGAAACTTAGTTAAGTGATAGGTTGCAGTTTCATCCAATCTGATATATTTAACACCTCGAACCTAAACCTGACCAGAACATCGGGTTTGTATACGGTAATCTTGCAACATGAGTTAAGTGATACGTTGCAGTTTCATCCAATCTGATATATTTTACTCCTAGTACCTCACCCGTACCAGAACATCGGGTCTGTATATGGTAAACTTGCAACCTGAGTTAAGTGATAGGTTGCAGTTTCATCCAATCTGATATATTTGACACCTAGAACCTCGCGTGGACCAGAACATCGGCTCTGTATATGGTAATCTTGCAACCTGAGTTAAGTGATAGGTTGCAGTTTCATCCAATCTGATATATATTTGACAACTAGAACCTCGTGTGGACCAGAACATCCAGTTTCTATATGGTAATCTTGCAACCTCGGTTAAGTGATAGGTTGCAGTTTCATCCAATCTGATATATTTGACACCTCGAACCTCGTGCGGACCAGAACATCGGGTTTGTGTATGGTAACCTTGCAACCTGAGTTAAGTGATAGGTTGCAGTTTCATCCAATCTTATATATTTGACACCTCGAACCTCGCCCGGACCAGAACATCGGGTCTGTATATGGTAATCTTGCAACATGACTTACGTGATAAGTTGCAGTTTAATCCAATCTGATATATTTGACACCTAGTACCTCTCCCGGATCAGAACATCGGGTCAGTATATGGTAATCTTGCAACCTGAGTAAAGTGATAGGTTGCAGTTTCATCCAATCTGATATATTTTACACCTCGAACCTCGCGCGGACTAGAACATCTGGTCTGTATATGGTAATCTTGCAACCTGAGTTAAGTGATAGGTTGCAGTGTCATCCAATCTGATATATTTGACACCTCGAACCTCGCACGGACCAGAACATCGGGCCTGTATATGGTAATCTTGCAACCTGAGTTAAGTGATAGGTTGCAGTTTCATCCAATCTGATATATATTTGACACCTCGAACCTCGCGCGGACCAGAACATCAGGACTGTATATGGTAATCTTGCAACATGAGTTAAGTGATAAGTTGCAGTTTCATCCAATCTGATATATTTGACACCTAGTACCTCGCGGGACCAGAACATCGGGTCTGTATATGGTAATCTTGCAACCTGAGTTAAGTGATAGGTTGCAGTTTCATCCAATCTGATATATTTGACACCTAGAATATTGCGCGTTCCAGAACATCGGGTCTGTATATGGTTATCTTGCAACCTGAGTTAAGTGATAGGTTGCGGTTTTATCCAATCTGATATATTTGACACCTTGAACCTCGCTCGGACTAGAACATCCAGTTTCTATATGTTAATCTTGTAACCTGAGTTAAGTGATAGGTTGCAATTTCATCAAATCTGATATATTTTACACCTCGAACCTCGTGCGGACCAAAACATCGGGTTTGTAAATGGTAATCTTGCAACCTGAGTTAAGTGATAGGTTGCAGTTTCATCCAATATGATATATTTGAGACCTAGAACCTCGTGCGGACCAGAACATTGGGTCTGTATATGGTAATCTTGCAACCTGAGTTAAGTGATATGTTGCAGTTTTATCCAATCTGATATATTTGACACCTCAAACCTCGCCCCGACGAGAACATCGGGTCTGTATATGGTAATCTTGCAACCTGAGTTAAGTGATAGGTTGCAGTTTCATCTAATCTGATATATTTGACACCTCGAACCTCGCGCGGACCAGAACATTGGGTCAGTATTTGGTAATCTTGCAACCTGAGTTAAGTGATAGGTTGCAGTTTCATCCAATCTGATATATTTGACACCTCGAACCTCGCGCGCACCAGAGCATCTGGTCTGTATATGGTAATCTTACAACCTGATTTAAGTGATAGGTTGCAGTGTCATCCACTCTGATATATTTCACACCTCGGACCTCGCCCGGACCAGAACATCGGGTTTGTATATGGTAATCTTGCAACTTGAGTTAAGTGGTTGGAGTTTCTTCCAATATGATATATTTGACACTTCGAACCTCGCCACGGCGAGAACATCGGGTCTGTATATGGTAATCTTGCAACCTGGGTTAAGTGATAGGTTGCAGTTTAATCCAATCTGATATATTTGACACTTCGAACCTCGCGCGGACCAGAATAATGAGACTGTATATGGTAATCTTGGAAACTTAGTTAAGTGATAGGTTGCAGTTTCATCCAATCTGATATATTTGACACATCGAACCTTGCCCGGACCAGAACATAGGGTCTGTATAAGGTAACCTTGCAACCTGAGTTAAGTGATAGGTTGTAGTTTAATCCAATATGATATATTTGACACCTAGAACCTCGCGTGGACCAGAACATCCAGTTTCTATATGGTAATCTTGCAACCTGGGTTAAGTGATAGGTTGTAGTTTCATCCAATCTGATATATTTTACTCCTAGTACCTCACCCGTACCAGAACATCGGGTCTGTATATGGTAAACTCTCAACCTGAGTTAAGTGATAGGTTGCAGTTTCATCCAATCTGATATATTTGACACCTAGAACCTCGCGTGGACCAGAACATCCAGTTTCTATATGGTAATCTTGCAACCTGGGTTAAGTGATAGGTTGCAGTTTCGTCCAATCTGATATATTTGACACCTCGAACCTCGTGCGGACCAGAACATCGTGTTTGTGTATGGTAACCTTGCAACCTGAGTTAAGTGATAGGTTGCAGTTTCATCCAATCTTATATATTTGACATCTCGAACCTTGCCCGGACCAGAACATCAGGTCTGTATATGGTAATCTTGCAACATGACTTACGTGATAAGTTGCAGTTTCATCCAATCTGATATATTTGACACCTAGTATCTTTCCCGGATCAGAACATCGGGTCTGTATATGGTAATCTTGCAACCTGAGTAAAGTGATAGGTTGCAGTTTCATCAAATCTGATATATTTGACACCTCGAACCTCGCGCGGACTAGAACATCTGGTCTTTATATGGTAATCTTGCAACCTGAATTAAGTGATAGGTGGCAGTGTCATCCAATCTGATATATTTGACACCTCGAACATCGCACTGACCAGAACATCGGGCTTGTATATGGTAATCTTGCAACCTGAGTTAAGTGATAGGTTGCAGTTTCATCGAATCTGATATATATTTGACACCTAGAACCTCGCGCGGACCAGAACATCGGGTCTGTATATGGTAATCTTGCAACATGAGTTAAGTGATAAGTTGGAGTTTCATCCAATATGATATATTTGACACCTAGTACCTCGCGGGACCATAACATCGGGTCTGTATATGGTAATCTTGCAACCTGAGTTAAGTGATAGGTTGCAATTTCATCCAATCTGATATATTTGACACCTAGAATCTTGCGCGGACCAGAACATCGGGTCTGTATATGGTAATCTTGCAACCTGAGTTAAGTGATAGGTTGCGGTTTTATCCAATCTGATATATTTGACACCTCGAACCTCGCGCGGATCAGAACATCCATTTTCTATATGGTAATCTTGCAACCTGAGTTAAGTGATAGGTTGCAGTTTCATCCAATATGATATATTTAACACCTCGAACCTCGCCCGGACCAGAACATCGGGTTTGTATACGGTAATCTTGCAACATGAGTTAAGTGATACGTTGCAGTTTCATCCAATCTGATATATTTTACTCCTAGTACCTCACCCGTACCAGAACATCGGGTCTGTATATGGTAAACTTGCAACCTGTGTTAAGTGATAGGTTGCAGTTTCATCCAATCTGATATTTTTGACACCTAGAACCTCGCGTGGACCAGAACATCCAGTTTCTATATGGTAATCTTGCAACCTCGGTTAAGTGATAGGTTGCAGTTTCATCCAATCTGATATATTTGACACCTCGAACCTCGTGCGGACCAGAACATCGGGTTTGTGTATGGTAACCTTGCAACCTGAGTTAAGTGATAGGTTGAAGTTTCATCCAATCTGATATATTTGACACCTCGAACCTCGCCCGGACCAGAACATCGGGTCTGTATATGGTAATCTTGCAACATGACTTACGTGATAAGTTGCAGTTTCATCCAATCTGATATATTTGACACCTAGTACCTCTCCCGGATCAGAACATCGGGTATGTATATGGTAATCTTGCAACCTGAGTAAAGTGATAGGTTGCAGTTTCATCTAATCTGATATATTTGACACCTCGAACCTCGCGCGGACTAGAACATCTGGTCTGTATATGGTAATCTTGCAACCTGAGTTAAGTGATAGGTTGCAGTGTCATCCAATCTGATATATTTGACACCTCGAACCTCGCACGGACCAGAACATCGGGCCTGTATATGGTAATCTTGCAACCTGAGTTAAGTGATAGGTTGCAGTTTCATCCAATCTGATATATATTTGACACCTCGAACCTCGCGCGGACCAGAACATCGGGTCTGTATATGGTAATCTTGCAACATGAGTTAAGTGATAAGTTGCAGTTACATCCAATCTGATATATTTGACACCTAGTACCTCGCGGGACCAGAACATCGGGTCTGTATATGGCAATCTTGCAACCTGAGTTAAGTGATAGGTTGCAGTTTCATCCAATCTGATATATTTGACACCTAGAATCTTGCGCGGACAAGAACATCGGGTCTGTATATGGTAATCTTGCAACCTGGGTTAAGTGGTTGGAGTTTCATCCAATCTGATATATTTGACACCTCGAACCTCGCCACGGCGAGAACATCGGGTCTGTATATGGTAATCTTGCAACCTGGGTTAAGTGATAGGTTGCAGTTTAATCCAATCTGATATATTTGACATCTCGAACCTCGCGCGGACCAGAACAACGAGACAGTATATGGTAATCTTGCAACCTGAGTTAAGTGATAGGTTGCAGTTTCATCCAATCTGATATATTTGACACCTAGAATCTTGCGCGGACCAGAACATCGGGTCTGTATATGGTAATCTTGCAACCTGAGTTAAGTGATAGGTTGCGGTTTTATCCAATCTGATATGTTTGACACCTCGAACCTCGCGCGGATCTGAACATCCAGTTTCTATATGGTAATCTTGCAACCTGAGTTAAGTGATAGGTTGCAGTTTCATCCAATCTGATATATTTAACACCTCGAACCTCGCACGGACCTGAACATCGGGTTTGTATACGGTAATCTTGCAACATGAGTTAAGTGATACGTTGCAGTTTCATCCAATCTGATATATTTTACTCCTAGTACCTCACCCGTACCAGAACATCGGGTCTGTATATGGTAAACTTGCAACCTGAGTTAAGTGATAGGTTGCAGTTTCATCCAATCTGATATTTTTGACACCTAGAACCTCGCGTGGACCAGAACATCCAGTTTCTATATGGTAATCTTGCAACCTCGGTTAAGTGATAGGTTGCAGTTTCATCCAATCTGATATATTTGACACCTCGAACCTCGTGCGGACCAGAACATCGGGTTTGTGTATGGTAACCTTGCAACCTGAGTTAAGTGATAGGTTGCAGTTTCATCCAATCTGATATATTTGACACCTCGAACCTCGCCCGGACCAGAACATCGGGTCTGTATATGGTAATCTTGCAACATGACTTACGTGATAAGTTGCAGTTTCATCCAATCTGATATATTTGACACCTAGTACCTCTCCCGGATCAGAACATCGGGTCTGTATATGGTAATCTTTCAACCTGAGTAAAGTGATAGGTTGCAGTTTCATCTAATCTGATATATTTGACACCTCGAACCTCGCGCGGACTAGAACATCTGGTCTGTATATGGTAATCTTGCAACATGAGTTAAGTGATAAGTTGCAGTTTCATCCAATATGATATATTTGACACCTAGTACCTCGCGGGACCAGAACATCGGGTCTGTATATGGTAATCTTGCAACCTGAGTTAAGTGATAGGTTGCAGTTTCATCCAATCTGATATATTTGACACCTAGAATCTTGCGCGGACCAGAACATCGGGTCTGTATATGGTAATCTTGCAACCTGAGTTAAGTGATAGGTTGCGGTTTTATCCAATCTGATATATTTGACACCTCGAACCTCGCGCGGATCAGAACATCCATTTTCTATATGGTAATCTTGCAACCCGAGTTAAGTGATAGGTTGCAGTTTCATCCAATATGATATATTTGACACCTAGTACCTCGCCCGGACCAGAACATCGGGTCTGTATATGGTAATCTTGCAACCTGAGTTAAGTGATAGGTTGCAGTTTCATCCAATTTGATATATTTGACACCTAGAACCTCGTGCGGACCAGAACATCGGGTCTATATATGGTAATCTTGCAACCTGAGTTAAGTGATAGGTTGCAGTTTTATCCAATCTGATATATTTGACACCTTGAACCTCGCTCGGACTAGAACATCCAGTTTCTATATGTTAATCTTGTAACCTGAGTTAAGTGATAGGTTGCAATTTCATCAAATCTGATATATTTTACACCTCGAACCTCGTGCAGACCAAAACATCGGGTTTGTAAATGGTAATCTTGCAACCTGAGTTAAGTGATAGGTTGCAGTTTCATCCAATATGATATATTTGAGACCTAGAACCTCGTGCGGACCAGAACATTGGGTCTGTATATGGTAATCTTGCAACCTGAGTTAAGTGATATGTTGCAGTTTTATCCAATCTGATATATTTGACACCTCAAACCTCGTCCCGACGAGAACATCGGGTCTGTATATGGTAATCTTGCAACCTGAGTTAAGTGATAGGTTGCAGTTTCATCTAATCTGATATATTTGACACCTCGAACCTCGCGCGGACCAGAATATTGGGTCTGTATTTGGTAATCTTGCAACCTGAGTTAAGTGATAGGTTGCAGTTTCATCCAATCTGATATATTTGACACCTCGAACCTCGCGCGCACCAGAGCATCTGGTCTGTATATGGTAATCTTACAACCTGATTTAAGTGATAGGTTGCAGTGTCATCCACTCTGATATATTTCACACCTCGGACCTCGCCCGGACCAGAACATCGGGTTTGTATATGGTAATCTTGCAACTTGAGTTAAGTGGTTGGAGTTTCTTCCAATATGATATATTTGACACTTCGAACCTCGCCACGGCGAGAACATCGGGTCTGTATATGGTAATCTTGCAACCTGGGTTAAGTGATAGGTTGCAGTTTAATCCAATCTGATATATTTGACACTTCGAACCTTGCGCGGACCAGAATAATGAGACTGTATATGGTAATCTTGGAAACTTATTTAAGTGATAGGTTGCAGTTTCATCCAATCTGATATATTTGACACATCGAACCTTGCCCGGACCAGAACATAGGGTCTGTATAAGGTAACCTTGCAACCTGAGTTAAGTGATAGGTTGTAGTTTAATCCAATATGATATATTTGACACCTAGAACCTCGCGTGGACCAGAACATCCAGTTTCTATATGGTAATCTTGCAACCTGGGTTAAGTGATAGGTTGTAGTTTCATCCAATCTGATATATTTTACTCCTAGTACCTCACCCGTACCAGAACATCGGGTCTGTATATGGTAAACTCTCAACCTGAGTTAAGTGATAGGTTGCAGTTTCATCCAATCTGATATATTTGACACCTAGAACCTCGCGTGGACCAGAACATCGGCTCTGTATATGGTAATCTTGCAACCTGAGTTAAGTGATAGGTTGCAGTTTCATCCAATCTGATATATTTGACAACTAGAACCTCGCGTGGACCAGAACATCCAGTTTCTATATGGTAATCTTGCAACCTGGGTTAAGTGATAGGTTGCAGTTTCGTCCAATCTGATATATTTGACACCTCGAACCTCGTGCGGACCAGAACATCGTGTTTGTGTATGGTAACCTTGCAACCTGAGTTAAGTGATAGGTTGCAGTTTCATCCAATATTATATATTTGACATCTCGAACCTTGCCCGGACCAGAACATCAGGTCTGTATATGGTAATCTTGCAACATGACTTACGTGATAAGTTGCAGTTTCATCCAATCTGATATATTTGACACCTAGTATCTTTCCCGGATCAGAACATCGGGTCTGTATATGGTAATCTTGCAACCTGAGTAAAGTGATAGGTTGCAGTTTCATCAAATCTGATATATTTGACACCTCGAACCTCGCGCGGACTAGAACATCTGGTCTTTATATGGTAATCTTGCAACCTGAATTAAGTGATAGGTTGCAGTGTCATCCAATCTGATATATTTGACACCTCGAACATCGCACTGACCAGAACATCGGGCTTGTATATGGTAATCTTGCAACCTGAGTTAAGTGATAGGTTGCAGTTTCATCGAATCTGATATATATTTGACACCTAGAACCTCGCGCGGACCAGAACATCGGGTCTGTATATGGTAATCTTGCAACATGAGTTAAGTGATAAGTTGGAGTTTCATCCAATATGATATATTTGACACCTAGTACCTCGCGGGACCATAACATCGGGTCTGTATATGGTAATCTTGCAACATGAGTTAAGTGATAAGTTGCAGTTTCATCCAATCTGATATATTTGACACCTAGTACCTCGCGGGACCAGAACATCGGGTCTGTATATGGTAATCTTGCAACCTGAGTTAAGTGATAGGTTGCAGTTTCATCCAATCTGATATATTTGACACCTAGAATATTGCGCGTTCCAGAACATCGGGTCTGTATATGGTTATCTTGCAACCTGAGTTAAGTGATAGGTTGCGGTTTTATCCAATCTGATATATTTGACACCTTGAACCTCGCTCGGACTAGAACATCCAGTTTCTATATGTTAATCTTGTAACCTGAGTTAAGTGATAGGTTGCAATTTCATCAAATCTGATATATTTTACACCTCGAACCTCGTGCGGACCAAAACATCGGGTTTGTAAATGGTAATCTTGCAACCTGAGTTAAGTGATAGGTTGCAGTTTCATCCAATATGATATATTTGAGACCTAGAACCTCGTGCGGACCAGAACATTGGGTCTGTATATGGTAATCTTGCAACCTGAGTTAAGTGATATGTTGCAGTTTTATCCAATCTGATATATTTGACACCTCAAACCTCGCCCCGACGAGAACATCGGGTCTGTATATGGTAATCTTGCAACCTGAGTTAAGTGATAGGTTGCAGTTTCATCTAATCTGATATATTTGACACCTCGAACCTCGCGCGGACCAGAACATTGGGTCAGTATTTGGTAATCTTGCAACCTGAGTTAAGTGATAGGTTGCAGTTTCATCCAATCTGATATATTTGACACCTCGAACCTCGCGCGCACCAGAGCATCTGGTCTGTATATGGTAATCTTACAACCTGATTTAAGTGATAGGTTGCAGTGTCATCCACTCTGATATATTTCACACCTCGGACCTCGCCCGGACCAGAACATCGGGTTTGTATATGGTAATCTTACAACTTGAGTTAAGTGGTTGGAGTTTCATCCAATATGATATATTTGACACTTCGAACCTCGCCACGGCGAGAACATCGGGTCTGTATATGGTAATCTTGGAACCTGGGTTAAGTGATAGGTTGCAGTTTAATCCAATCTGATATATTTGACACTTCGAACCTCGCGCGGACCAGAATAATGAGACTGTATATGGTAATCTTGGAAACTTAGTTAAGTGATAGGTTGCAGTTTCATCCAATCTGATATATTTGACACATCGAACCTTGCCCGGACCAGAACATCGGGTCTGTATAAGGTAACCTTGCAACCTGAGTTAAGTGATAGGTTGTAGTTTAATCCAATATGATATATTTGACACCTAGAACCTCGCGTGGACCAGAACATCCAGTTTCTATATGGTAATCTTGCAACCTGGGTTAAGTGATAGGTTGCAGTGTCATCCAATCTGATATATTTGACACCTCGAACCTCGCACGGACCAGAACATCGGGCATGTATATGGTAATCTTGGAAACTTAGTTAAGTGATAGGTTGCAGTTTCATCCAATCTGATATATTTAACACCTCGAACCTAAACCTGACCAGAACATCGGGTTTGTATACGGTAATCTTGCAACATGAGTTAAGTGATACGTTGCAGTTTCATCCAATCTGATATATTTTACTCCTAGTACCTCACCCGTACCAGAACATCGGGTCTGTATATGGTAAACTTGCAACCTGAGTTAAGTGATAGGTTGCAGTTTCATCCAATCTGATATATTTGACACCTAGAACCTCGCGTGGACCAGAACATCGGCTCTGTATATGGTAATCTTGCAACCTGAGTTAAGTGATAGGTTGCAGTTTCATCCAATCTGATATATATTTGACAACTAGAACCTCGTGTGGACCAGAACATCCAGTTTCTATATGGTAATCTTGCAACCTCGGTTAAGTGATAGGTTGCAGTTTCATCCAATCTGATATATTTGACACCTCGAACCTCGTGCGGACCAGAACATCGGGTTTGTGTATGGTAACCTTGCAACCTGAGTTAAGTGATAGGTTGCAGTTTCATCCAATCTTATATATTTGACACCTCGAACCTCGCCCGGACCAGAACATCGGGTCTGTATATGGTAATCTTGCAACATGACTTACGTGATAAGTTGCAGTTTAATCCAATCTGATATATTTGACACCTAGTACCTCTCCCGGATCAGAACATCGGGTCAGTATATGGTAATCTTGCAACCTGAGTAAAGTGATAGGTTGCAGTTTCATCCAATCTGATATATTTTACACCTCGAACCTCGCGCGGACTAGAACATCTGGTCTGTATATGGTAATCTTGCAACCTGAGTTAAGTGATAGGTTGCAGTGTCATCCAATCTGATATATTTGACACCTCGAACCTCGCACGGACCAGAACATCGGGCCTGTATATGGTAATCTTGCAACCTGAGTTAAGTGATAGGTTGCAGTTTCATCCAATCTGATATATATTTGACACCTCGAACCTCGCGCGGACCAGAACATCAGGACTGTATATGGTAATCTTGCAACATGAGTTAAGTGATAAGTTGCAGTTTCATCCAATCTGATATATTTGACACCTAGTACCTCGCGGGACCAGAACATCGGGTCTGTATATGGTAATCTTGCAACCTGAGTTAAGTGATAGGTTGCAGTTTCATCCAATCTGATATATTTGACACCTAGAATATTGCGCGGACCAGAACATCGGGTCTGTATATGGTTATCTTGCAACCTGAGTTAAGTGATAGGTTGCGGTTTTATCCAATCTGATATATTTGACACCTCGAACCTCGCGCGGATCAGAACATCCATTTTCTATATGGTAATCTTGCAACCCGAGTTAAGTGATAGGTTGCAGTTTCATCCAATATGATATATTTGACACCTAGTACCTCGCCCGGACCAGAACATCGGGTCTGTATATGGTAATCTTGCAACCTGAGTTAAGTGATAGGTTGCAGTTTCATCCAATTTGATATATTTGACACCTAGAACCTCGTGCGGACCAGAACATCGGGTCTATATATGGTAATCTTGCAACCTGAGTTAAGTGATAGGTTGCAGTTTTATCCAATCTGATATATTTGACACCTTGAACCTCGCTCGGACTAGAACATCCAGTTTCTATATGTTAATCTTGTAACCTGAGTTAAGTGATAGGTTGCAATTTCATCAAATCTGATATATTTTACACCTCGAACCTCGTGCGGACCAAAACATCGGGTTTGTAAATGGTAATCTTGCAACCTGAGTTAAGTGATAGGTTGCAGTTTCATCCAATATGATATATTTGAGACCTAGAACCTCGTGCGGACCAGAACATTGGGTCTGTATATGGTAATCTTGCAACCTGAGTTAAGTGATATGTTGCAGTTTTATCCAATCTGATATATTTGACACCTCAAACCTCGCCCCGACGAGAACATCGGGTCTGTATATGGTAATCTTGCAACCTGAGTTAAGTGATAGGTTGCAGTTTCATCTAATCTGATATATTTGACACCTCGAACCTCGCGCGGACCAGAACATTGGGTCAGTATTTGGTAATCTTGCAACCTGAGTTAAGTGATAGGTTGCAGTTTCATCCAATCTGATATATTTGACACCTCGAACCTCGCGCGCACCAGAGCATCTGGTCTGTATATGGTAATCTTACAACCTGATTTAAGTGATAGGTTGCAGTGTCATCCACTCTGATATATTTCACACCTCGGACCTCGCCCGGACCAGAACATCGGGTTTGTATATGGTAATCTTGCAACTTGAGTTAAGTGGTTGGAGTTTCTTCCAATATGATATATTTGACACTTCGAACCTCGCCACGGCGAGAACATCGGGTCTGTATATGGTAATCTTGCAACCTGGGTTAAGTGATAGGTTGCAGTTTAATCCAATCTGATATATTTGACACTTCGAACCTCGCGCGGACCAGAATAATGAGACTGTATATGGTAATCTTGGAAACTTAGTTAAGTGATAGGTTGCAGTTTCATCCAATCTGATATATTTGACACATCGAACCTTGCCCGGACCAGAACATAGGGTCTGTATAAGGTAACCTTGCAACCTGAGTTAAGTGATAGGTTGTAGTTTAATCCAATATGATATATTTGACACCTAGAACCTCGCGTGGACCAGAACATCCAGTTTCTATATGGTAATCTTGCAACCTGGGTTAAGTGATAGGTTGTAGTTTCATCCAATCTGATATATTTTACTCCTAGTACCTCACCCGTACCAGAACATCGGGTCTGTATATGGTAAACTCTCAACCTGAGTTAAGTGATAGGTTGCAGTTTCATCCAATCTGATATATTTGACACCTAGAACCTCGCGTGGACCAGAACATCGGCTCTGTATATGGTAATCTTGCAACCTGAGTTAAGTGATAGGTTGCAGTTTCATCCAATCTGATATATTTGACAACTAGAACCTCGCGTGGACCAGAACATACAGTTTCTATATGGTAATCTTGCAACCTGGGTTAAGTGATAGGTTGCAGTTTCATCCAATCTGATATATTTGATACCTCGAACCTCGTGCGGACCAAAACATCGTGTTTGTGTATGGTAACCTTGCAACCTGAGTTAAGTGATAGGTTGCAGTTTCATCCAATCTTATATATTTGACATCTCGAACCTTGCCCGGACCAGAACATCAGGTCTGTATATGGTAATCTTGCAACATGACTTACATGATAAGTTGCAGTTTTATCCAATCTGATATATTTGACACCTAGTATCTTTCCCGGATCAGAACATCGGGTCTGTATATGGTAATCTTGCAACCTGAGTAAAGTGATAGGTTGCAGTTTCATCAAATCTGATATATTTGACACCTCGAACCTCGCGCGGACTAGAACATCTGGTCTTTATATGGTAATCTTGCAACCTGAATTAAGTGATAGGTTGCAGTGTCATCCAATCTGATATATTTGACACCTCGAACCTCGCACGGACCAGAACATCGGGCTTGTATATGGTAATCTTGCAACCTGAGTTAAGTGATAGGTTGCAGTTTCATCGAATCTGATATATATTTGACACCTAGAACCTCGCGCGGACCAGAACATCGGGTCTGTATATGGTAATCTTGCAAAATGAGTTAAGTGATAAGTTGGAGTTTCATCCAATATGATATATTTGACACCTAGTACCTCGCGGGACCATAACATCGGGTCTGTATATGGTAATCTTGCAACATGAGTTAAGTGATAAGTTGCAGTTTCATCCAATCTGATATATTTGACACCTAGTACCTCGCGGGACCAGAACATCGGGTCTGTATATGGTAATCTTGCAACCTGAGTTAAGTGATAGGTTGCAGTTTCATCCAATCTGATATATTTGACACCTAGAATCTTGCGCGGACAAGAACATCGGGTCTGTATATGGTAATCTTGCAACCTGAGTTAAGTGAGAGGTTGCGGTTTTATCCAATTTGATATATTTGACACCTCGAACCTCGCGCGGATCAGAACATCCAGTTTCTATATGGTAATCTTGCAACCTGAGTTAAGTGATAGGTTGCAGTTTCATTCACTCTGATATATTTGATACCTCGAACCTCGTGCGGACCAGAACATCGGGTTTGTATATGGTAATATTGCAACCTGAGTTAAGTGATAGGTTGCAGTTTCATCCAATCTGATATATAACACCTCGAACCTCGTGCGGACCAGAACATCGGGTTTGTATATGGTAATCTTGCAACCTGAGTTAAGTGATAGGTTGCAGTTTCATCCAATATTATATATTTGACAGCTCGAACCTCGCCCGGACCAGAACATTGGGTCTGTATATGGTAATCTTGCCACATGAGTTAAGTGATAGGTTGCAGTGTCATCCACTCTGATATATTTCACACCTCGGACCTCGCCCGGACCAGAACATCGGGTTTGTATATGGTAATCTTGCAACTTGAGTTAAGTGGTTGGAGTTTCATCCAATATGATATATTTGACACTTCGAACCTCGCCACGGCGAGAATATCGGGTCTGTATATGGTAATCTTGCAACCTGGGTTAAGTGATAGGTTGCAGTTTAATCCAATCTGATATATTTGACACATCGAACCTCGCGTGGACCAGAATAATGAGACTGTATATGGTAATCTTGGAAACTTAGTTAAGTGATAGGTTGCAGTTTCATCCAATCTGATATATTTGACACATCGAACCTTGCCCGGACCAGAACATCGGGTCTGTATATGGTAACCTTGCAACCTGAGTTAAGTGATAGGTTGTAGTTTAATCCAATATGATATATTTGACACCTAGAACCTCGCGTGGACCAGAACATCCAGTTTCTATATGGTAATCTTGCAACCTGGGTTAAGTGATAGGTTGTAGTTTCATCCAATCTGATATATTTTACTCCTAGTACCTCACCCGTACCAGAACATCGGGTCTGTATATGGTAAACTCTCAACTTGAGTTAAGTGATAGGTTGCAGTTTCATCCAATCTGATATATTTGACACCTAGAACCTCGCGTGGACCAGAACATCGGCTCTGTATATGGTAATCTTGCAACCTGAGTTAAGTAATAGGTTGCAGTTTCATCCAATCTGATATATTTGACAACTAGAACCTCGCGTGGACCAGAACATCCAGTTTCTATATGGTAATCTTACAACCTGGGTTAAGTGATAGGTTGCAGTTTCATCCAATCTGATATATTTGACACCTCGAACCTCGTGCGGACCAGAACATCGTGTTTGTGTATGGTAACCTTGCAACCTGAGTTAAGTGATAGGTTGCAGTTTCATCCAATCTTATATATTTGACATCTCGAACCTTGCCCGGACCAGAACATCAGGTCTGTATATGGTAATCTTGCAACATGACTTACGTGATAAGTTGCAGTTTCATCCAATCTGATATATTTGACACCTAGTACCTTTCCCGGATCAGAACATCGGGTCTGTATATGGTAATCTTGCAACCTGAGTAAAGTGATAGGTTGCAGTTTCATCAAATCTGATATATTTGACACCTCGAACCTCGCGCGGACTAGAACATCTGGTCTTTATATGGTAATCTTGCAACCTGAGTTAAGTGATAGGTTGCAATGTCATCCAATCTGATATATTTGACACCTCGAACCTCGCACGGACCAGAACATCGGGCTTGTATATGGTAATCTTGCAACCTGAGTTAAGTGATAGGTTGCAGTTTCATCGAATCTGATATATATTTGACACCTAGAACCTCGCGCGGACCAGAACATCGGGTCTGTATATGGTAATCTTGCAACATGAGTTAAGTGATAAGTTGCAGTTTCATCCAATATGATATATTTGACACCTAGTACCTCGCGGGATCAGAACATCGGGTCTGTATATGGTAATCTTGCAACCTGAGTTAAGTGATAGGTTGCAGTTTCATCCAATCTGATATATTTGACACCTAGAATCTTGCGCGGACCAGAACATCGGGTCTGTATATGGTAATCTTGCAACCTGAGTTAAGTGATAGGTTGCGGTTTTATCCAATCTGATATATTTGACACCTCGAACCTCGCGCGGATCAGAACATCCAGTTTCTATATGGTAATCTTGCAACCTGAGTTAAGTGATAGGTTGCAGTTTCATCCAATCTGATATATTTAACACCTCGAACCTCGCCCGGACCAGAACATCGGGTTTGTATACGGTAATCTTGCAACATGAGTTAAGTGATACGTTGCAGTTTCATCCAATCTGATATATTTTACTCCTAGTACCTCACCCGTACCAGAACATCGGGTCTGTATATGGTAAACTTGCAACCTGAGTTAAGTGATAGGTTGCAGTTTCATCCAATCTGATATTTTTGACACCTAGAACCTCGCGTGGACCAGAACATCCAGTTTCTATATGGTAATCCTGCAACCTCGGTTAAGTGATAGGTTGCAGTTTCATCCAATCTGATATATTTGACACCTCGAACCTCGTGCGGACCAGAACATCGGGTTTGTGTATGGTAACCTTGCAACCTGAGTTAAGTGATAGGTTGCAGTTTCATCCAATCTGATATATTTGACACCTCGAACCTCGCCCGGACCAGAACATCGGGTCTGTATATGGTAATCTTGCAACATGAGTTAAGTGATAAGTTGCAGTTACATCCAATCTGATATATTTGACACCTAGTACCTCTCCCGGATCAGAACATCGGGTCTGTATATGGTAATCTTGCAACCTGGGTAAAGTGATAGGTTGCAGTTTCATCTAATCTGATATATTTGACACCTCGAACCTCGCGCGGACTAGAACATCTGGTCTGTATATGGTAATCTTGCAACATGAGTTAAGTGATAAGTTGCAGTTACATCCAATCTGATATATTTGACACCTAGTACCTCGCGGGACCAGAACATCGGGTCTGTATATGGTAATCTTGCAACCTGAGTTAAGTGATAGGTTGCAGTTTCATCCAATCTGATATATTTGACACCTAGAATCTTGCGCGGACCAGAACATCGGGTCTGTATATGGTAATCTTGCAACCTGAGTTAAGTGATAGGTTGCGGTTTTATCCAATCTGATATATTTGACACCTCGAACCTCGCGCGGATCAGAACATCCAGTTTCTATATGGTAATCTTGCAACCTGAGTTAAGTGATAGGTTGCAGTTTCATCCAATCTGATATATTTAACACCTCGAACCTCGCCCGGACCAGAACATCGGGTTTGTATACGGTAATCTTGCAACATGAGTTAAGTGATACGTTGCAGTTTCATCCAATCTGATATATTTTACTCCTAGTACCTCACCCGTACCAGAACATCGGGTCTGTATATGGTAAACTTGCAACCTGAGTTAAGTGATAGGTTGCAGTTTCATCCAATCTGATATTTTTGACACCTAGAACCTCGCGTGGACCAGAACATCCAGTTTCTATATGGTAATCTTGCAACCTCGGTTAAGTGATAGGTTGCAGTTTCATCCAATCTGATATATTTGACACCTCGAACCTCGTGCGGACCAGAACATCGGGTTTGTGTATGGTAACCTTGCAACCTGAGTTAAGTGATAGGTTGCAGTTTCATCCAATCTGATATATTTGACACCTCGAACCTCGCCCGGACCAGAACATCGGGTCTGTATATGGTAATCTTGCAACATGACTTACGTGATAAGTTGCAGTTTCATCCAATCTGATATATTTGACACCTAGTACCTCTCCCGGATCAGAATATCGGGTCTGTATATGGTAATCTTGCAACCTGGGTAAAGTGATAGGTTGTAGTTTCATCTAATCTGATATATTTGACACCTCGAAACTCGCGCGGACTAGAACATCTGGTCTGTATATGGTAATCTTGCATCCTGAGTTAAGTGATAGGTTGCAGTGTCATCCAATCTGATATATTTGACACCTCGAACCTCGCACGGACCAGAACATCGGGCATGTATATGGTAATCTTGCAACCTGAGTTAAGTGATAGGTTGCAGTTTCATCCAATCTGATATATATTTGACACCTCGAACCTCGCGCGGACCAGAACATCGGGTCTGTATATGGTAATCTTGCAACATGAGTTAAGTGATAAGTTGCAGTTACATCCAATCTGATATATTTGACACTTAGTACCTCGCGGGACCAGCAAATCGGGTCTGTATATGGTAATCTTGCAACCTGAGTTAAGTGATAGGTTGCAGTTTCATCCAATCTGATATATTTGACACCTAGAATATTGCGCGGACAAGAACATCGGGTCTGTATATGGTAATCTTGCAACCTGGGTTAAGTGGTTGGAGTTTCATCCAATCTGATATATTTGACACCTCGAACCTCGCCACGGCGAGAACATCGGGTCTGTATATGGTAATCTTGCAACCTGGGTTAAGTGATAGGTTGCAGTTTAATCCAATCTGATATATTTGACATCTCGAACCTCGCGCGGACCAGAACAACGAGACAGTATATGGTAATCTTGCAACCTGAGTTAAGTGATACGTTGCAGTTTCATCCAATTTGATATATTTAACACCTCGAACCTCGCCTGGACCAGAACATCGGGTTTGTATACGGTAATCTTGCAACGTGATTTAAGTGATACGTTGCAGTTTCATCCAATCTGATATATTTGACTCCTAGTACCTCGCCCGTACCAGAACATCGGGTTTGTATATGGTAATCTTGCAACCTGAGTTAAGTGATAGGTTGCAGTTTCATCTAATATGATATATTTGACACCTAGAACCTCGCGCGGACCAGAACACCTGCTCTATATATGGTAATCTTGCAACCTGAGTTAAGTGATAGGTTGCAGTTTCATCCAATCTGATATATTTGACACCTAGAACCTCGGGTGGACAAGAACATCCAGTTTCTATATGGTAATCTTGCAACCTAGGTTAAGTGATAGGTTGCAGTTTCATCCAATCTGTTATATTTGACACCTCGTACCTCGTTTGGACCAGAACATCGGGTTTGTGTATGGCAACCTTGCAACCTGAGTTAAGTGATAGGTTGCAGTTTCATCCAATCTGATATATTTGACACCTCGAACCTCACCCGGACCAGAACATCGGGTCTGTACATGGTAATCTTGCAACATCACTTACGTGATAAGTTGTAGTTTCATCCAATCTGATATATTTGACACCTAGTACCTCGCCCGGACCAGAACATCGGGTCTGTATATGGTAATCTTGCAACCTGAGTTAAGTGATATGTTGCAGTTTCATCCAATCTGATATATATTTGACACCTCGAACCTCGCGCGGACCAGAACATCGGGTCTGTATATGGTAATCTTGCAACATGAGTTAAGTGATAAGTTGCAGTTTCATCCAATATGATATATTTGACACCTAGTACCTCGCGGGACCAGAACATCGGGTCTGTATATGGTAATCTTGCAACCTGAGTTAAGTGATAGGTTGCAGTTTCATCCAATCTGATATATTTGACACCTAGAATCTTGCGCGGACCAGAACATCGGGTCTGTATATGGTAATCTTGCAACCTGAGTTAAGTGATAGGTTGCGGTTTTATCCAATCTGATATATTTGACACCTCGAACCTCGCGCGGATCAGAACATCCAGTTTCTATATGGTAATCTTGCAACCTGAGTTAAGTGATAGGTTGCAGTTTCATCCAATCTGATATATTTAACACCTCGAACCTCGCCCGGACCAGAACATCGGGTTTGTATACGGTAATCTTGCAACATGAGTTAAGTGATACGTTGCAGTTTCATCCAATCTGATATATTTTACTCCTAGTACCTCACCCGTACCAGAACATCGGGTCTGTATATGGTAAACTTGCAACCTGAGTTAAGTGATAGGTTGCAGTTTCATCCAATCTGATATTTTTGACACCTAGAACCTCGCGTGGACCAGAACATCCAGTTTCTATATGGTAATCTTGCAACCTCGGTTAAGTGATAGGTTGCAGTTTCATCCAATCTGATATATTTGACACCTCGAACCTCGTGCGGACCAGAACATCGGGTTTGTGTATGGTAACCTTGCAACCTGAGTTAAGTGATAGGTTGCAGTTTCATCCAATCTGATATATTTGACACCTCGAACCTCGTCCGGACCAGAACATCGGGTCTGTATATGGTAATCTTGCAACATGACTTACGTGATAAGTTGCAGTTTCATCCAATCTGATATATTTGACACCTAGTACCTCTCCCGGATCAGAACATCGGGTCTGTATATGGTAATCTTGCAACCTGGGTAAAGTGATAGGTTGCAGTTTCATCTAATCTGATATATTTGACACCTCGAACCTCGCGCGGACTAGAACATCTGGTCTGTATATGGTAATCTTGCAACCTGAGTTAAGTGATAGGTTGCAGTGTCATCCAATCTGATATATTTGACACCTCGAACCTCGCACGGACCAGAACATCGGGCCTGTATATGGTAATCTTGCAACCTGAGTTAAGTGATAGGTTGCAGTTTCATCCAATCTGATATATATTTGACACCTCGAACCTCGCGCGGACCAGAACATCGGGTCTGTATATGGTAATCTTGCAACATGAGTTAAGTGATAAGTTGCAGTTACATCCAATCTGATATATTTGACACCTAGTACCTCGCGGGACCAGAACATCGGGTCTGTATATGGCAATCTTGCAACCTGAGTTAAGTGATAGGTTGCAGTTTCATCCAATCTGATATATTTGACACCTAGAATCTTGCGCGGACAAGAACATCGGGTCTGTATATGGTAATCTTGCAACCTGGGTTAAGTGGTTGGAGTTTCATCCAATCTGATATATTTGACACCTCGAACCTCGCCACGGCGAGAACATCGGGTCTGTATATGGTAATCTTGCAACTTGGGTTAAGTGATAGGTTGCAGTTTAATCCAATCTGATATATTTGACATCTCGAACCTCGCGCGGACCAGAACAACGAGACAGTATATGGTAATCTTGCAACCTGAGTTAAGTGATACGTTGCAGTTTCATCCAATTTGATATATTTAACACCTCGAACCTCGCCTGGACCAGAACATCGGGTTTGTATACGGTAATCTTGCAACGTGATTTAAGTGATACGTTGCAGTTTCATCCAATCTGATATATTTGACTCCTAGTACCTCGCCCGTACCAGAACATCGGGTTTGTATATGGTAATCTTGCAACCTGAGTTAAGTGATAGGTTGCAGTTTCATCTAATATGATATATTTGACACCTAGAACCTCGCGCGGACCAGAACACCTGCTCTATATATG
>NC_039367.1:142370068-142389078 GCF_003573695.1 Papaver somniferum
TGTATATGGTAATCTTGCAACATGACTTACGTGATAAGTTGCAGTTTCATCCAATCTGATATATTTGACACCTAGTACCTCTCCCGGATCAGAATATCGGGTCTGTATATGGTAATCTTGCAACCTGGGTAAAGTGATAGGTTGTAGTTTCATCTAATCTGATATATTTGACACCTCGAAACTCGCGCGGACTAGAACATCTGGTCTGTATATGGTAATCTTGCATCCTGAGTTAAGTGATAGGTTGCAGTGTCATCCAATCTGATATATTTGACACCTCGAACCTCGCACGGACCAGAACATCGGGCATGTATATGGTAATCTTGCAACCTGAGTTAAGTGATAGGTTGCAGTTTCATCCAATCTGATATATATTTGACACCTCGAACCTCGCGCGGACCAGAACATCGGGTCTGTATATGGTAATCTTGCAACATGAGTTAAGTGATAAGTTGCAGTTACATCCAATCTGATATATTTGACACTTAGTACCTCGCGGGACCAGCAAATCGGGTCTGTATATGGTAATCTTGCAACCTGAGTTAAGTGATAGGTTGCAGTTTCATCCAATCTGATATATTTGACACCTAGAATATTGCGCGGACAAGAACATCGGGTCTGTATATGGTAATCTTGCAACCTGGGTTAAGTGGTTGGAGTTTCATCCAATCTGATATATTTGACACCTCGAACCTCGCCACGGCGAGAACATCGGGTCTGTATATGGTAATCTTGCAACCTGGGTTAAGTGATAGGTTGCAGTTTAATCCAATCTGATATATTTGACATCTCGAACCTCGCGCGGACCAGAACAACGAGACAGTATATGGTAATCTTGCAACCTGAGTTAAGTGATACGTTGCAGTTTCATCTAATTTGATATATTTAACACCTCGAACCTCGCCTGGACCAGAACATCGGGTTTGTATACGGAAATCTTGCAACGTGATTTAAGTGATACGTTGCAGTTTCATCCAATCTGATATATTTGACTCCTAGTACCTCGCCCGTACCAGAACATCGGGTTTGTATATGGTAATCTTGCAACCTGAGTTAAGTGATAGGTTGCAGTTTCATCTAATCTGATATATTTGACACCTAGAACCTCGCGCGGACCAGAACACCTGCTCTATATATGGTAATCTTGCAACCTGAGTTAAGTGATAGGTTGCAGTTTCATCCAATCTGATATATTTGACACCTAGAACCTCGGGTGGACAAGAACATCCAGTTTCTATATGGTAATCTTGCAACCTAGGTTAAGTGATAGGTTGCAGTTTCATCCAATTTGTTATATTTGACACCTCGAACCTCGTTTGGACCAGAACATCGGGTTTGTGTTTGGAAACCTTGCAACCTGAGTTAAGTGATAGGTTGCAGTTTCATCCAATCTGATATATTTGACACCTCGAACCTCACCCGGACCAGAACATCGGGTCTGTATATGGTAATCTTGCAACATCACTTACGTGATAAGTTTTAGTTTCATCCAATCTGATATATTTGACACCTAGTACCTCGCCCGGACCAGAACATCGGGTCTGTATATGGTAATCTTGCAACCTGAGTTAAGTGATATGTTGCAGTTTCATCCAATCTGATATATTTGACACCTCGAACCTCGCGCGGACTAGAACATCTGCTCTGTATATGGTAATCTTGCAACCTGAGTTAAGTAATAGGTTGCAGTTTCATCCAATCTGATATATTTGACACCTCGAACCTCACACGGACCAGAACATCGGGCATGTATATGGTAATCTTGCAACCTCAGTTAAGTGATAGCTTGCAGTTTCATCCAATCTGATATATATTTGACACCTAGAACCTCGCGCGGACCAGAACATCGGGTTTGTATATGGTAATCTTGCAACATGAGTTAAGTGATAAGTTGCGGTTTCATCCAATCTGATATATGTGACACCTAGTACCTCGCGGAACCAGAACATCGGGTTTGTATATGATAATCTTGCAACCTGAGTTAAGTGATAGGTTGCAGTTTCATCCAATCTGATATATTTGACACCTCAAACTTCGCCCCGACGAGAACATCGGGTCTGTATATGGTAATCTTGCAACCTGAGTTAAGTGATAGGTTGCGGTTTTACCCAATCTGATATATTTGACACCTCAAACCTCGCGCGAATCAGAACATCCAGTTTCTATTTGGTTATCTTGCAACCTGAGTTAAGTGATAGGTTGCAGTTTCATCCAATCTGATATATTTGACACCTCGAACCTCGTGCGGACCAGAACATCGGGTTTGTAAATGGTAATCTTGCAACCCGAGTTAGGTGATAGGTTGCAGTTTTATCCAATCTGATATATTTGATACCTCAAACCTCGCCCCGACGAGAACATCGGGTCTGTATATGGTAATCTTGCAATCTGAGTTAAGTGATAGGTTGCAGTTTCATCCAGTCTGATATATTTGATACTTCGAACCTCGTGCGGACCAGAACATCGGGTTTGTATATGGTAATCTTGCAACCTGAGTTAAGTGATAGGTTGCAGTTTTATCCAATCTGATATATTTGACACCTCAAACCTCGCCCCGACGAGAACATCGTGTATGTATATGGTAATCTTGCGACCTGAGTTAAGTGATAGGTTGCAGTTTCATCCAATCTGATATATTTGACACCTCGAACCTCGCCCGGACCAGAACATCGAGTCTGTATATGGTAATCTTACAACCTGAGTTAAGTGATTGGTTGTTGTTTCATCCTATCTGATATATTTGACACATCGAACCTCGCGCGGACTAGAACATCTGGTATGTATATGGTAATCTTGCAACCTGAGTTAAGTGATAGGTTGCAGTTTCATCCAATCTGATATATTTGACACCTCAAACCTCGCGCGCACCAGAACATCTGGTCTATATATGGAAATCTTGCAACCTTAATAAAGTGATAGGTTGACGTGTCATCCACTCTGATATATTTGACACCTCGGACCTCGCCCGGACCAGAACATCGGGTCAGTATATGGTAATCTTGTAACCTGGGTTAAGTGGTTGGAGTTTCATCCAATCTGATATATTTGACACCTCGAACCTCGCCACGGCGAGAACATCGGGTCTGTATATGGTAATCTTGCAACCTGGGTTAAGTTATAGGTTGCAGTTTAATCCAATCTGATATATTTGACATCTCGAACCTCGCGCGGACCAGAACAACGAGACAGTATATGGTAATCTTGCAACCTGAGTTAAGTGATAGGTTGCAGTTTCATCCAATCTGATATATTTAACACCTCGAACCTCGCCTGGACCAGAACATCGGGTTTGTATATGGTAATCTTGCAACCTGAGTTAAGTGATAGGTTGCAGTTTCATCTAATCTGATATATTTGACACCTAGAACCTCGCACGGACCAGAACATCTGCTCTATATATGGTAATCATGCAACCTGAGTTAAGTGATAGGTTGCAGTTTCATCCAATCTGATATATTTGACACCTAGAACCTCGGGTGGACAAGAACATCCAATTTCTATATGGTAATCTTGCAACCTAGGTTAAGTGATAGGTTGCAGTTTCATCCAATCTGATATATTTGACAACTCGAACCTCGTCTGGACCAGAACATCGGGTTTGTGTATGGCAACCTTGCAACCTGAGTTAAGTGATAGGTTGCAGTTTCATCCAATCTGATATATTTGACACCTCGAACCTCGCCCGGACCAGAACATCGGGTCTGTATATGGTAATCTTGCAACATCACTTACGTGATAAGTTGTAGTTTCATCCAATCTGATATATTTGACACCTAGTACCTCGCCCGGACCAGAACATCGGGTCTGTATATGGTAATCTTGCAACCTGAGTTAAGTGATATGTTGCAGTTTCATCCAATCTGATATATTTGACACCTCGAACCTCGCGCGGACTAGAACATCTGGTCTGTATATGGTAATCTTGCAACCTGAGTTAAGTGATAGGTTGCAGTTTCATCCAATCTGATATATTTTACACCTCGAACCTCGCACGGACCAGAACATCGGGCATGTATATGGTAATCTTGCAACCTCAGTTAAGTGATAGGTTGCAGTTTCATCCAATCTGATATATATTTGACACCTAGAACCTCGCGCGGACCAGAATATCGGGTTTGTATATGGTAATCTTGCAACATGAGTTAAGTGATAAGTTGCAGTTTCATCCAATCTGATATATGTGACACCTAGTACCTCGCGGGACCAGAACATCGGGTCTGTATATGATAATCTTGCAACCTGAGTTAAGTGATAGGTTGCAGTTTCATCCAATCTGATATATTTGACACCTACAATCTCGCGCGGACCAGAGCATCGGGTCTGCATATGGTAATCTTGCAACCTGAGTTAAGTGATAGGTTGCGGTTTTACCCAATCTGATATATTTGACACCTCGAACCTCGCGCGGATCAGAATATCCAGTTTCTATATGGTTATCTTGCAACCTGAGTTAAGTGATAGGTTGCAGTTTCATCCAATCTGATATATTTGACACCTCGAACCTCGTGCGGACCAGAAATCGGGTTTGTATATGGTAATCTTGCAACCTGAGTTAGGTGATAGGTTGCAGTTTTATCCAATCTGATATATTTGACACCTCAAACCTCGCCCCGACGAGAACATCGGGTCTGTATATGGTAATCTTGCAATCTGAGTTAAGTGATAGGTTGCAGTTTCATCCAGTATGATATATTTGATACTTCGAACCTCGTGCGGACCAGAACATCGGGTCTGTATATGGTAATCTTGCAACCTGAGTTAAGTGATAGGTTGCAGTTTTATCCAATCTGATATATTTGACACCTCAAACCTCGCCCCGACGAGAACATCGTGTCTGTATATGGTAATCTTGCAAACTGAGTTAAGTGATAGGTTGCAGTTTCATCCAATCTGATATATTTGACACCTCGAACCTCGCCCGGACCAGAACATCGAGTCTGTATATGGTAATCTTTCAACCTGAGTTAAGTGATAGGTTGTTGTTTCATCCAATCTGATATATTTGACACCTAGAACCTCGCGCGGACTAGAACAACTGGTATGTATATGTTAATCTTGCAACCTGAGTTAAGTGATAGGTTGCAGTTTCATCCAATCTGATATACTTGACACCTCAAACCTCGCGCGCACCAGAACATCTGGTCTGTATATGGTAATCTTGCAACCTGAGTAAAGTGATAGGTTGACGTGTCATCCACTCTGATATATTTGACACCTAGAATCTCGCGCGGACCAGAACATCGGGTCTGCATATGGTAATCTTGCAACCTGAGTTAAGTGATAGGTTGCGGTTTTACCCAATCTGATATATTTGACACCTCGAACCTCGCGTAGATCAGAACATCCAGTTTCTATATGGTTATCTAGCAACCTGAGTTAAGTGATAGGTTGCAGTTTCATCCAATCTGATATATTTGACACCTCGAACCTCGTGCGGACCAGAACATCGGGTTTGTATATGGTAATCTTGCAACCTGAGTTAGGTGATAGGTTGTAGTTTTATCCAATCTGATATATTTGACACCTCAAACCTCGCCCCGACGAGAACATCAGGTCTGTATATGGTAATCTTGCAATCTGAGTTAAGTGATATGTTGCAGTTTCATCCAGTCTGATATATTTGATAATTCGAACCTCGTGCGGACCAGAACATCGGGTCTGTATATGGTAATCTTGCAACCTGAGTTAAGTGATAGGTTGCAGTTTTATCCAATCTGATATATTGGACACCTCAAACCTCGCCCCGACGAGAACATCGTGTCTGTATATGGTAATCTTGCAACCTGAGTTAAGTGATAGGTTGCAGTTTCATCCAATCTGATATATTTGACACCTCGAACCTCGCCCGGACCAGAACATCGAGTCTGTATATGGTAATCTTACAACAAGAGTTAAGTGATAGGTTGTTGTTTCATCCAATCTGATATATTTGACACCTCGAACCTCGCGCGGACTAGAACATCTGGTATGTATATGGTAATCTTGCAACCTGAGTTAAGTGATAGGTTGCAGTTTCATCCAATCTGATATATTTGACACCTCAAACCTCGCGCGCACCAGAGCATCTGGTCTGTATATGGTAATCTTGCAACCTGAGTAAAGTGATAGGTTGACGTGTCATCCACTCTGATATATTTGACACCTCGGACCTCGCCCGGACCAGAACATCGGGTCAGTATATGGTAATCTTGTAACCTGGGTTAAGTGGTTTGAGTTTCATCCAATCTGATATATTTGACACCTCGAACCTCGCCACGGCGAGAACATCGGGTCTGTATATGGAAATCTTGCAACCTGGGTTAAGTGATAGGTTGCAGTTTAATCCAATCTGATATATTTGACATCTCGAACCTCGCGCGAACCAGAATAACGAAACAGTATATGGTAATTTTGCAACCTGAGTTAAGTGATAGGTTGCAGTTTCATCCAATCTGATATATTTAACACCTCGAACCTCGCCTGGACCAGAACATCGGGTTTGTATACGGTAATCTTGCAACATGATTTAAGTGATACGTTGCAGTTTCATCCAATCTGATATATTTGACTCCTAGTACCTCGCCCGTACCAGAACATCGGGTTTGTATATGGTAATCTTGCAACCTGAGTTAAGTGATAGGTTGCAGTTTCATCTAATCTGATATATTTGACACCTAGAACCTCGCGCGGACCAGAACATCTGCTCTATAAATGGTAATCTTGCAACCTGAGTTAAGTGATAGGTTGCAGTTTCATCCAATCTGATATATTTGACACCTAGAACCTCGGGTGGACAAGAACATCCAGTTTTTATATGGTAATCTTGCAACCTAGGTTAAGTGATAGGTTGCAGTTTCATCCAATATGATATATTTGACACCTCGAACCTCGTCTGGACCAGAACATCGGGTTTGTGTATGGCAACCTTGTAACCTGAGTTAAGTGATAGGTTGCAGTTTCATCCAATCTGATATATTTGACACCTCGAACCTCGCCCGGACCAGAACATCGGGTCTGTATATGGTAATCTTGCAACATCACTTACGTGATAAGTTGTAGTTTCATCCAATCTGATATATTTGACACCTAGTACCTCGCCCGGACCAGAGCATCGGGTCTGTATATGGTAATCTTGCAACCTGAGTTAAGTGATATGTTGCAGTATCATCCAATCTGATATATTTGACACCTCGAACCTCGCGCGGACTAGAACATCTGGTCTGTATATGGTAATCTTCCAACCTGAGTTAAGTGATAGGTTGCAGTTTCATCCAATCTGATATATTTTACACCTCGAACCTTATGCGGACCAGAACATCGGGTCTGTATATGGTAATCTTGCAACCTGAGTTAAGTGATAGGTTGCAGTTTTATCCAATCTGATATATTTGACACCTCAAACCTCGCCCCGACGAGAACATCGTGTCTGTATATGGTAATCTTGCAACCTGAGTTAAGTGATAGGTTGCAGTTTTATCCAATCTGATATATTTGACACCTCGAACCTCGCGCGGACCAGAACATCCAGTTTCTATATGGTAATCTTGTAACCTGAGTTAAGTGATAGGTTGCAGTTTAATCAAATCTGATATATTTGACACCTCGAACCTCGTTCGGACCAAAACATCGGGTTTGTATATGGTAATTTTGCAACCTGAGTTAAGTGATAGGTTGCAGTTTCATCCAATCTGATATATTTGACACCTCGAACCTCGTACGGACCAAAACATCGGGTTTGTATATGGTAATTTTGCAACCTGAGTTAAGTGATAGGTTGCAGTTTCATCTAATCTGATATATTTGACACCTAGAACCTCGCGCGGACCAGAACATCTACTCTATATATGGTAATCTTGCAAACTGAGTTAAGTGATAGGTTGCAGTTTTATCCAATCTGATATATTTGACACCTAGAACCTCGGGTGGATAAGAACATCCAGTTTCTATATGGTAATCTTGCAACCTAGGTTAAGTGATAGGTTGCAGTTTCATCCAATCTGATATATTTGACACCTCGAACCTCGTCTGGACCAGAACATCGGGTTTGTGTATGGCAACCTTGCAACCTGAGTTAAGTAATAGGTTGCAGTTTCATCCAATCTGATATATTTGACACCTCGAACCTCGCCCGGACCAGAACATCGGGTCTGTATATGGTAATCTTGCAACATCACTTACGTGATAAGTTGTAGTTTCATCCAATCTGATATATTTGACACCTAGTACCTCGCCCGGACCAGAACATCCAATTTCTATATGGTAATCTTACAAACTAGGTTAAGTGATAGGTTGCAGTTTCATCCAATCTGATATATTTGACACCTCGAACCTCGTCTGGACCAGAACATCGGGTTTGTGTATGGCAACCTTGCAACCTGAGTTAAGTAATAGGTTGCAGTTTCATCCAATCTGATATATTTGACACCTCGAACCTCGCCCGGACCAGAACATCGGGTCTGTATATGGTAATCTTGCAACATCACTTACGTGATAAGTTGTAGTTTCATCCAATCTGATATATTTGACACCTCGAACCTCGCGCGGACTAGAACATCTGGTATGCATATGGTAATCTTGCAACCTGAGTTAAGAGATAGGTTGCAGTTTTATCCAATCTGATATATTTGACACCTAGAACCTCGCACGGACCAGAACATCGGGTCTGTATACGGTAATCTTGCAACCTGAGTTAAGTGATATGTTGCAGTTTCATCCAATATGATATATTTGACACCTCGAACCTCGCGCGGATCAGAACGTCCAGTTTCTATATGGTTATCTTGCAACCTGAGTTAAGTGATAGGTTGCAGTTTCATCCAATATGATATATTTGACACCCCGAACCTCGTGCGGACTAGAACATCGGGTCTGTATATGGTAATCTTGCAACCTGAGTTAGGTGATAGGTTGCAGTTTTATCCAATCTGATATATTTGACACCTCAAACCTCGCCCTGACGAGAACATCGGGTCTGTATATGGTAATCTTGCAATCTGAGTTAAGTGATAGGTTGCAGTTTCATCCAGTCTGATATATTTGATACTTCGAACCTCGTGCGGACCAGAACATCGGGTCTGTATATGGTAATCTTGCAACCTGAGTTAAGTGATAGGTTGCAGTTTTATCCAATCTGATATATTTGACACCTCGAACCTCGCGCGGACTAGAACATCTGGTCTGTATATGGTAATCTTGCAACCTGAGTTAAGTGATAGGTTGCAGTTTCATCCAATCTGATATATTTGATACCTCGAACCTCGCACGGACCAGAACATCGGGCATGTATATGGTAATCTTGCAACCTCAGTTAAGTGATAGGTTGCAATTTCATCCAATCTGATATATATTTGACACCTAAAACCTCGCGCGGACCAGAACATCGGGTTTGTATATGGTAATCTTGCAACATGAGTTAAGTGATAAGTTGCAGTTTCATCCAATCTGATATATGTGACACCTAGTACCTCGCGGGACCAGAACATCGGGTCTGTATATGATAATCTTGCAACCTGAGTTAAGTGATAGGTTGCAGTTTCATCCAATCTGATATATTTGACACCTAGAATCTCGCGCGGACCAGAACATCGGGTCTGCATATGGTAATCTTGCAACCTGAGTTGAGTGATAGGTTACGGTTTTACCCAATCTGATATATTTGACACCTCGAACCTCGCGCGGATCAGAACATCCAGTTTCTATATGGTTATCTTGCAACCTGAGTTAAGTGATAGGTTGCAGTTTCATCCAATCTGATATATTTGACACCTCGAACCTCGTGCGGACCAGAACATCGGGTTTGTATATGGTAATTTTGCAGCCTGAGTTAGGTGATAGGTTGCAGTTTTATCCAATCTGATATATTTGACACCTCAAACCTCGCCCTGACGATAACATCGGGTCTTTATATGGTAATCTTGCAATCTGAGTTAAGTGATAGGTTGCAGTTTCATCCAGTCTGATATATTTCATACTTCAAACCTCGTGCGGACCAGAACATCGGGTCTGTATATGGTAATCTTGCAACCTGAGTTAAGTGATAGGTTGCAGTTTTATCCAATCTGATATATTTGACACCTCAAACCTCGCCCCGACGAGAACATCGTGTCTGTATATGGTAATCTTGCAACCTGAGTTAAGTGATAGGTTGCAGTTTCATCCAATCTGATATATTTGACACCTCGAACCTCGCCCGGACCAGAACATCGAGTCTGTATATGGTAATCTTACAACCTGAGTTAAGTGATAGGTTGTTGTTTCATCCAATCTGATATATTTGACACCTCGAACCTCGCGCGGACTAGAACATCTGGTATGCATATGGTAATCTTGCAACCTGAGTTAAGAGATAGGTTGCGGTTTCATCCAATCTGATATATTTGACACCTAGAAACTCGCGCGGACCAAAACATCGGGTCTGTATATGGTAATATTGCAACCTGAGTTAAGTGATAGGTTGCAGTTTTATCCAATCTGATATATTTGACACCTCGAACCTCGCGCGGACCAGAACATCCAGTTTCTATATGGTAATCTTGTAACCTGAGTTAAGTGATAGGTTGCAGTTTCATCAAATCTGATATATATGACACCTAGAACCTCGCGCGGACCAGAACATCTGCTCTATATATGGTAATCTTGCAACCTGAGTTAAGTAATAGGTTGTAGTTTCATCCAATCTGATATATTTGACACCTAGAACCTCGGGTGTACAAGAACATCCAGTTTCTATATGGTAATCTTGCAACCTAGGTTAAGTGATAGGTTACAGTTTCATCCAATCTGATATATTTGACACCTCGAACCTCGACTGGACCAGAACATCGGGTTTGTGTATGGCAACCTTGCAACCTGAGTTAAGTGATAGGTTGCAGTTTCATCCAATCTGATATATTTGACACCTCGAACCTCGCTCGGACCAGAACATCGGGTCTGTATATGGTAATCTTGCAACATCACTTACGTGATAAGTTGTAGTTTCATCCAATCTGATATATTTGACACCTAGTACCTCGCCCGGACCAGAACATCGGGTCTGTATATGGTAATCTTGCAACCTGAGTTAAGTGATATGTTGCAGTTTCATCCAATCTGATATATTTGACACCTCGAACCTCGTGCGGACTAGAACATCTGGTCTGTATATGGTAATCTTGCGACCTGAGTTAAGTGATAGGTTGCAGTTTCATCCAATCTGATATATTTGACACCTCGAACCTCGCACGGACCAGAACATCGGGCATGTATATGGTAATCTTGCAACCTCAGTTAAGTGATAGGTTGCAGTTTCATCCAATCTGATATATATTTGACACCTAGTACCTCGCCCGGACCAGAACATCGGGTCTGTATATGGTAATCTTGCAACATGAGTTAAGTGATAAGTTGCAGTTTCATCCAATCTGATATATGTGACACCTAGTACCTCGCTGGACCAGAACATCGGGTATGTATATGATAATCTTGCAACCTGAGTTAAGTGATAGGTTGCAGTTTCATCTAATCTGATATATTTGACACCTAGAATCTCGCGCGGACCAGAACATCGGGTCTGCATATGGTAATCTTGCAACCTGAGTTGAGTGATAGGTTGCGGTTTTACCCAATCTGATATATTTGACACCTCGAACCTCGCGCGGATCAGAACATCCAGTTTCTATATGGTTATCTTGCAACCTGAGTTAAGTGATAGGTTGCAGTTTCATCCAATCTGATATATTTAACACCTCGAACCTCGTGCGGACCATAACATCGGGTTTGTATATGGTAATCTTGCAACCCGAGTTAGGTGATAGGTTGCAATTTTATCCAATCTGATATATTTGACACCTCAAACCTTGCCCTGACGAGAACATCGGGTCTGTATATGGTAATCTTGCAATCTGAGTTAAGTGATAGGTTGTAGTTTCATCCAGTCTGATATATTTAATACTTCGAACCTCGTGCGGACCAGATCATCGGGTCTGTATATGGTTATCTTGCAACCTGAGTTAAGTGATAGGTTGAAGTTTTATCCAATCTGATATATTTGACACCTCAAACCTCGCCCCGACGAGAACATCGTGTCTGTATATGGTAATCTTGCAACCTGAGTTAAGTGATAGGTTGCAGTTTCATCCAATCTGATATATTTGACACCTCGAACCTCGCCCGGACCAGAACATCGAGTCTGTATATGGTAATCTTACAACCTGAGTTAAGTGATAGGTTGTTGTTTCATCCAATCTGATATATTTGACACCTCGAACCTCGCGCGGACTAGAACATATGGTATGCATATGGTAATCTTGCAACCTGAGTTAAGAGATAGGTTGCAGTTTCATCCAATCTGATATATTTGACACCTAGAACCTCGCGCGGAACATCGGGTGTGTATATGGTAATCTTGCAACCTGAGTTAAGTGATAGGTTGCAGTTTCATCAAATCTGATATATTTGACACCTAGAACCTCGCGCGGACCAGAACATCTGCTCTATATATGGTAATATTGCAACCTGAGTTAAGTGATAGGTTGCAGTTTCATCCAATATGATATATTTGACACCTAGAACCTCGGGTGGACAAGAACATCCAGTTTCTATATGGTATTCTTGCAACCTAGGTTAAGTGATAGGTTTCGGTTTCATCCAATCTGATATATTTGACACCTCGAACCTCGTCTGGACCAGAACATCGGGTTTGTGTATGGCAACCTTGCAACCTGAGTTAAGTAATAGGTTGCAGTTTCATCCAATCTGATATATTTGACACCTCGAACCTCGCCCGGACCAGAACATCGGGTCTGTATATGGTAATCTTGCAACATCACTTACGTGATAAGTTGTAGTTTCATCCAATCTGATATATTTGACACCTAGTACCTCGCCCAGACCAGAACATCGGGTCTGTATATGGTAATCTTGCAACCTGAGTTAAGTGATATGTTGCAGTTTCATCCAATCTGATATATTTGACACCTCGAACCTCGTGCGGACTAGAACATCTGGTCTGTATATGGTAATCTTGCAACCTGAGTTAAGTGATAGGTTGCAGTTTCATCCAATCTGATATATTTGATACCTCGAACCTCGCACGGACCAGAACATCGGGCATGTATATGGTAATCTTGCAACCTCAGTTAAGTGATAGGTTGCAATTTCATCCAATCTGATATATATTTGACACCTAAAACCTCGCGCGGACCAGAACATCGGGTTTGTATATGGTAATCTTGCAACATGAGTTAAGTGATAAGTTGCAGTTTCATCCAATCTGATATATGTGACACCTAGTACCTCGCGGGACCAGAACATCGGGTCTGTATATGATAATCTTGCAACCTGAGTTAAGTGATAGGTTGCAGTTTCATCCAATCTGATATATTTGACACCTAGAATCTCGCGCGGACCAGAACATCGGGTCTGCATATGGTAATCTTGCAACCTGAGTTGAGTGATAGGTTACGGTTTTACCCAATCTGATATATTTGACACCTCGAACCTCGCGCGGATCAGAACATCCAGTTTCTATATGGTTATCTTGCAACCTGAGTTAAGTGATAGGTTGCAGTTTCATCCAATCTGATATATTTAACACCTCGAACCTCGTGCGGACCATAACATCGGGTTTGTATATGGTAATCTTGCAACCCGAGTTAGGTGATAGGTTGCAATTTTATCCAATCTGATATATTTGACACCTCAAACCTTGCCCTGACGAGAACATCGGGTCTGTATATGGTAATCTTGCAATCTGAGTTAAGTGATAGGTTGTAGTTTCATCCAGTCTGATATATTTAATACTTCGAACCTCGTGCGGACCAGATCATCGGGTCTGTATATGGTTATCTTGCAACCTGAGTTAAGTGATAGGTTGAAGTTTTATCCAATCTGATATATTTGACACCTCAAACCTCGCCCCGACGAGAACATCGTGTCTGTATATGGTAATCTTGCAACCTGAGTTAAGTGATAGGTTGCAGTTTCATCCAATCTGATATATTTGACACCTCGAACCTCGCCCGGACCAGAACATCGAGTCTGTATATGGTAATCTTACAACCTGAGTTAAGTGATAGGTTGTTGTTTCATCCAATCTGATATATTTGACACCTCGAACCTCGCGCGGACTAGAACATATGGTATGCATATGGTAATCTTGCAACCTGAGTTAAGAGATAGGTTGCAGTTTCATCCAATCTGATATATTTGACACCTAGAACCTCGCGCGGAACATCGGGTGTGTATATGGTAATCTTGCAACCTGAGTTAAGTGATAGGTTGCAGTTTCATCAAATCTGATATATTTGACACCTAGAACCTCGCGCGGACCAGAACATCTGCTCTATATATGGTAATATTGCAACCTGAGTTAAGTGATAGGTTGCAGTTTCATCCAATATGATATATTTGACACCTAGAACCTCGGGTGGACAAGAACATCCAGTTTCTATATGGTATTCTTGCAACCTAGGTTAAGTGATAGGTTTCGGTTTCATCCAATCTGATATATTTGACACCTCGAACCTCGTCTGGACCAGAACATCGGGTTTGTGTATGGCAACCTTGCAACCTGAGTTAAGTAATAGGTTGCAGTTTCATCCAATCTGATATATTTGACACCTCGAACCTCGCCCGGACCAGAACATCGGGTCTGTATATGGTAATCTTGCAACATCACTTACGTGATAAGTTGTAGTTTCATCCAATCGGATATATTTGACACCTAGTACCTCGCCCGGACCAGAACATCGGGTCTATATATGGTAATCTTGCAACCTGAGTTAAGTGATATGTTGCAGTTTCATCCAATCTGATATATTTGACACCTCGAACCTCGCGCGTACTAGAACATCTGGTCTGTATATGGTAATCTTGCAACCTGAGTTTAGTGATAGGTTGCAGTTTCATCCAATCTGATATATTTGACACCTCGAACCTCGCACGGACCAGAACATCGGGCATGTATATGGTAATCTTGCAACCTCAGTTAAGTGATAGGTTGCAGTTTCATCCAATCTGATATATATTTGACACCTAAAACCTCGCGCGGACCAGAACATCGGGTTTGTATAGGGTAATCTTGCAACATGAGTTAAGTGATAAGTTGCAGTTTCATCCAATCTGATATATGTGACACCTAGTACCTCGCGGGACCAGAACATCGGGTCTGTATATGATAATCTTGCAACCTGAGTTAAGTGATAGGTTGCAGTTTCATCCAATCTGATATATTTGACACCTAGAATCTCGCGCAGACCAGAACATCGGGTCTGCGTATGGTAATCTTGCAACCTGAGTTGAGTGATAGGTTGCGGTTTTACCCAATCTGATATATTTGACACCTCGAACCTCGCGCGGATCAGAACATCCAGTTTCTATATGGTTATCTTGCAACCTGAGTTAAGTGATAGGTTGCAGTTTCATCCAATATGATATATTTGACACCTCGAACCTCGTGCGGACTAGAACATCGGGTTTGTATATGGTAATCTTGCAACATCACTTACGTGATAAGTTGTAGTTTCATCCAATCTGATATATTTGACACCTAGAACCTCGCGCGGACCAAAACATCGGGTCTGTATATGGTAATATTGCAACCTGAGTTAAGTGATAGGTTGCAGTTTTATCCAATCTGATATATTTGACACCTCGAACCTCGCGCGGACCAGAACATCCAGTTTCTATATGGTAATCTTGTAACCTGAGTTAAGTGATAGGTTGCAGTTTCATCAAATCTGATATATATGACACCTAGAACCTCGCGCGGACCAGAACATCTGCTCTATATATGGTAATCTTGCAACCTGAGTTAAGTAATAGGTTGTAGTTTCATCCAATCTGATATATTTGACACCTAGAACCTCGGGTGTACAAGAACATCCAGTTTCTATATGGTAATCTTGCAACCTAGGTTAAGTGATAGGTTACAGTTTCATCCAATCTGATATATTTGACACCTCGAACCTCGACTGGACCAGAACATCGGGTTTGTGTATGGCAACCTTGCAACCTGAGTTAAGTGATAGGTTGCAGTTTCATCCAATCTGATATATTTGACACCTCGAACCTCGCCCGGACCAGAACATCGGGTCTGTATATGGTAATCTTGCAACATCACTTACGTGATAAGTTGTAGTTTCATCCAATCTGATATATTTGACACCTAGTACCTCGCCCGGACCAGAACATCGGGTCTATATATGGTAATCTTGCGACCTGAGTTAAGTGATATGTTGCAGTTTCATCCAATCTGATATATTTGACACCTCGAACCTCGCGCGTACTAGAACATCGTGTCTGTATATGGTCATCTTGCAACCTGAGTTAAGTGATAGGTTGCAGTTTCATCCAATCTGATATATTTGACACCTCGAACCTCGCCCGGACCAGAACATCGAGTCTGTATATGGTAATCTTGCAATCTGAGTTAAGTGATAGGTTGTTGTTTCATCCAATCTGATATATTTGACACCTCGAACCTCGCGCGGACTAGAACATCTGGTATGCATATGGTAATCTTGCAACCTGAGTTAAGAGATAGGTTGCAGTTTCATCCAATCTGATATATTTGACACCTAGAACCTCGCGCGGACCAGAACATCGGGTCTGTATATGGTAATCTTGCAACCTGAGTTAAGTGATAGGTTGCAGTTTTATCCAATCTGATATATTTGACACCTCAAACCTCGCGCGGACCAGAACATCCAGTTTCTATATGGTAATCTTGTAACCTGAGTTAAGTGATAGGTTGCAGTTTCATCAAATCTGATATATTTGACACCTCGAACCTCGTACGGACCAAAACATCGGGTTTGTATATGGTAATTTTGCAACCTGAGTTAAGTGATAGGTTGAAGTTTCATCCAATCTGATATATTTGACACCTCGAACCTCGTACGGACCAAAACATCGGGTTTGTATATGGTAATTTTGCAACCTGAGTTAAGTGATAGGTTGCAGTTTCATCCAATCTGATATATTTGACACCTAGAACCACGCGCGGACCAGAACATCGGGTCTGTATATGGTAATCTTGCAACCTGAGTTAAGTGATAGGTTGCAGTTTTATCCAATCTGATATATTTAACACCTAGAACCTCGGGTGGACAAGAACATCCAGTTTCTATATGGTAATCTTGCAACCTAGGTTAAGTGATAGGTTGCAGTTTCATCCAATCTGATATATTTGACACCTCGAACCTCGTCTGGACCAGAACATCGGGTTTGTGTATGGCAACCTTGCAACCTGAGTTAAGTAATAGGTTGCATTTTCATCCAATCTGATATACTTGACACCTCGAACCTCGCCCGGACCAGAACATCGGGTCTGTATATGGTAATCTTGCAACATCACTTATGTGATAAGTTGTAGTTTCATCCAATATTATATATTTGACACCTAGTACCTCGCCCGGACCAGAACATCGGGTCTGTATATGGTAATCTTGCAACATGAGTTAAGTGATATGTTGCAGTTTCATCCAATCTGATATATTTGACACCTCGAACCTCACACGGACTAGAACATCGGGCATGTATATGGTAATCTTGCAACCTCAGTTAAGTGATAGGTTGCAGTTTCATCCAATCTGATATATATTTGACACCTAGAACCTCGCGCGGACCAGAACATCGGGTTTGTATATGGTAATCTTGCAACATGAGTTAAGTGATAAGTTGCAGTTTCATCCAATCTGATATATGTGACACCTAGTACCTCGCTGGACCAGAACATCGGGTCTGTATATGATAATCTTGCAACCTGAGTTAAGTGATAGGTTGCAGTTTCATCCAATCTGATATATTTGACACCTAGAATCTCGCGCGGACCAGAACATCGGGTCTGCATATGGTAATCTTGCAACCTGAGTTGAGTGATAGGTTGCGGTTTTACCCAATCTGATATATTTGACACCTCGAACCTCGCGTGGATCAGAACATCCAGTTTCTATATGGTTATCTTGCAACCTGAGTTAAGTGATAGGTTGCAGTTTCATCCAATCTGATATATTTGACACCTCGAACCTCGTGCGGACCAGAACATCGGGTTTGTATATGGTAATCTTGCAACCTGAGTTAGGTGATAATTTGCAATTTTATCCAATATGATATATTTGACACCTCAAACCTCGCCCTGACGAGAACATCGGGTCTGTATATTGTAATCTTGCAATCTGAGTTAAGTGATAGGTTGCAGTTTCATCCAGTCTGATATATTTAATACTTCGAACCTCGTGCGGACCAGAACATCGGGTCTGTATATGGTAATCTTGCAACCTGAGTTAAGTGATAGGTTGCAGTTTCATCCAATCTGATATATTTGACACCTCGAACCTCGCCCGGACCAGAACATCGAGTCTGTATATGGTAATCTTACAACCTGAGTTAAGTGATAGGTTGTTGTTTCATCCAATCTGATATATTTGACACCTCGAACCTCGCGCGGACTAGAACATCTGGTATGCATATGGTAATCTTGCAACCTGAGTTAAGAGATAGGTTGCAGTTTCATCCAATGTGATATATTTGACACCTAGAACCTCGCGCGGACCAGAACATCGGGTCTGTATGTGGTAATCTTGCAACCTGAGTTAAGTGATAGGTTGCAGTTTCATCAAATCTGATATATTTGACACCTAGAACCTCGCGCGGACCAGAACATCTGCTCTATATATGGTAATCTTGCAACCTGAGTTAAGTGATAGGTTGCAGTTTCATCCAATCTGATATATTTGACACCTAGAACCTCGGGTGGACAAGAACATCCAGTTTCTATATGGTAATCTTGCAACCTAGGTTAAGTGATAGGTTGCAGTTTCATCCAATCTGATATATTTGACACCTCGAACCTCATCTGGACCAGAACATCGGGTTTGTGTATGGCAACCTTGCAACCTGAGTTAAGTGATAGGTTGCAGTTTCATCCAATCTGATATATTTGACACCTCGAACCTCGCCCGGACCAGAACATCGGGTCTGTATATGGTAATCTTGCAACATCACTTACGTGATAAGTTGTAGTTTCATCCAATCTGATATATTTGACACCT
>NC_039367.1:142390434-142403211 GCF_003573695.1 Papaver somniferum
AGTTAAGTGATAGGTTGCAGTTTCATCCAATCTGATATATATTTGACACCTAAAACCTCGCGCGGACCAGAACATCGGGTTTGTATAGGGTAATCTTGCAACATGAGTTAAGTGATAAGTTGCAGTTTCATCCAATCTGATATATGTGACACCTAGTACCTCGCGGGACCAGAACATCGGGTCTGTATATGATAATCTTGAAACCTGAGTTAAGTGATAGGTTGCAGTTTCAACCAATCTGATATATTTGACACCTAGAATCTCGCGCGGACCAGAACATCGGGTCTGCGTATGGTAATCTTGCAACCTGAGTTGAGTGATAGGTTGCGGTTTTACCCAATCTGATATATTTGACACCTCGAACCTCGCGCGGATCAGAACATCCAGTTTCTATATGGTTATCTTGCAACCTGAGTTAAGTGATAGGTTGCAGTTTCATCCAATATGATATATTTGACACCTCGAACCTCGTGCGGACTAGAACATCGGGTCTGTATATGGTAATCTTGCAACCTGAGTTAGGTGATAGGTTGCAGTTTTATCCAATCTGATATATTTGACACCTCAAACCTCGCCCTGACGAGAACATCGGGTCTGTATATGGTAATCTTGCAATCTGAGTTAAGTGATAGGTTGCAGTTTCATCCAGTCTGATATATTTGATACTTCGAACCTCGTGCGGACCAGAACATCGGGTCTGTATATGGTAATCTTGCAACCAGAGTTAAGTGATAGGTTGCAGTTTTATCCAATCTGATATATTTGACACCTCAAACCTCGCCCCGACGAGAACATCGTGTCTGTATATGGTCATCTTGCAACCTGAGGTAAGTGATAGGTTGCAGTTTCATCCAATCTGATATATTTGACACCTCGAACCTCGCCCGGACCAGAACATCGAGTCTGTATATGGTAATCTTGCAATCTGAGTTAAGTGATAGGTTGTTGTTTCATCCAATCTGATATATTTGACACCTCGAACCTCGCGCGGACTAGAACATCTGGTATGCATATGGTAATCTTGCAACCTGAGTTAAGAGATAGGTTGCAGTTTCATCCAATCTGATATATTTGACACCTAGAACCTCGCGCGGACCAGAACATCGGGTCTGTATATGGTAATCTTGCAACCTGAGTTAAGTGATAGGTTGCAGTTTCATCCAATCTGATATATTTGACACCTCGAACCTCATCTGGACCAGAACATCGGGTTTGTGTATGGCAACCTTGCAACCTGAGTTAAGTAATAGGTTGCAGTTTCATCCAATCTGATATATATGACACCTCGAACCTCGCCCGGACCAGAACATCGGGTCTGTATATGGTAATCTTGCAACATCACTTACGTGATAAGTTGTAGTTTCATCCAATCTGATATATTTGACACCTAGTACCTCGCCCGGACCAGAACATCGGGTCTATATATGGTAATCTTGCGACCTGAGTTAAGTGATATGTTGCAGTTTCATCCAATCTGATATATTTGACACCTCGAACCTCGCGCGTACTAGAACATCGTGTCTGTATATGGTCATCTTGCAACCTGAGTTAAGTGATAGGTTGCAGTTTCATCCAATCTGATATATTTGACACCTCGAACCTCGCCCGGACCAGAACATCGAGTCTGTATATGGTAATCTTGCAATCTGAGTTAAGTGATAGGTTGTTGTTTCATCCAATCTGATATATTTGACACCTCGAACCTCGCGCGGACTAGAACATCTGGTATGCATATGGTAATATTGCAACCTGAGTTAAGAGATAGGTTGCAGTTTCATCCAATCTGATATATTTGACACCTAGAACCTCGTGTGGACAAGAACATCCAGTTTCTATATGGTACTCTTGCAACCTAGGTTAAGTGATAGGTTGCAGTTTCATCCAATCTGATATATTTGACACCTCGAACCTCATCTGGACCAGAACATCGGGTTTGTGTATGGCAACCTTGCAACCTGAGTTAAGTAATCGGTTGCAGTTTCATCCAATCTGATATATTTGACACCTCGAACCTCGCCCGGACCAGAACATCGGGACTGTATATGGTAATCTTGCAACATCACTTACGTGATAAGTTGTAGTTTCATCCAATCTGATATATTTGACACCTAGTACCTCGCCCGGACCAGAACGTCGGGTCTATATATGGTAATCTTGCGACCTGAGTTAAGTGATATGTTGCAGTTTCATCCAATCTGATATATTTGACACCTCGAACCTCGCGCGTACTAGAACATCTGGTCTGTATATGGTAATCTTGCAACCTGAGTTAAGTGATAGGTTGCAGTTTCATCCAATCTGATATATTTGACACCTCGAACCTCGCACGGACCAGAACATCGGGCATGTATATGGTAATCTTGCAACCTCAGTTAAGTGATAGGTTGCAGTTTCATCCAATCTGATATATATTTGACACCTAAAACCTCGCGCGGACCAGAACATCGGGTTTGTATAGGGTAATCTTGCAACATGAGTTAAGTGATAAGTTGCAGTTTCATCCAATCTGATATATGTGACACCTAGTACCTCGCGGGACCAGAACATCGGGTCTGTATATGATAATCTTGCAACCTGAGTTAAGTGATAGGTTGCAGTTTCATCCAATCTGATATATTTGACACCTAGAATCTCGCGCAGACCAGAACATCGGGTCTGCGTATGGTAATCTTGCAACCTGAGTTGAGTGATAGGTTGCGGTTTTACCCAATCTGATATATTTGACACCTCGAACCTCGCGCGGATCAGAACATCCAGTTTCTATATGGTTATCTTGCAACCTGAGTTAAGTGATAGGTTGCAGTTTCATCCAATATGATATATTTGACACCTCGAACCTCGTGCGGACTAGAACATCGGGTTTGTATATGGTAATCTTGCAACCTGAGTTAGGTGATAGGTTGCAGTTTTATCCAATCTGATATATTTGACACCTCAAACCTCGCCCTGACGAGAACATCGGGTCTGTATATGGTAATCTTGCAATCTGAGTTAAGTGATAGGTTGCAGTTTCATCCAGTCTGATATATTTGATACTTCGAACCTCGTGCGGACCAGAACATCGGGTCTGTATATGGTAATCTTGCAACCAGAGTTAAGTGATAGGTTGCAGTTTTATCCAATCTGATATATTTGACACCTCAAACCTCGCCCCGACGAGAACATCGTGTCTGTATATGGTCATCTTGCAACCTGAGGTAAGTGATAGGTTGCAGTTTCATCCAATCTGATATATTTGACACCTCGAACCTCGCCCGGACCAGAACATCGAGTCTGTATATGGTAATCTTGCAATCTGAGTTAAGTGATAGGTTGTTGTTTCATCCAATCTGATATATTTGACACCTCGAACCTCGCGCAGACTAGAACATCTGGTATGCATATGGTAATCTTGCAACCTGAGTTAAGAGATAGGTTGCAGTTTCATCCAATCTGATATATTTGACACCTAGAACCTCGCGCGGACCAGAACATCGGGTCTGTATATGGTAATCTTGCAACCTGAGTTAAGTGATAGGTTGCAGTTTTATCCAATCTGATATATTTGACACCTCAAACCTCGCGCGGACCAGAACATCCAGTTTCTATATGGTAATCTTGTAACCTGAGTTAAGTGATAGGTTGCAGTTTCATCAAATCTGATATATTTGACACCTCGAACCTCGTACGGACCAAAACATCGGGTTTGTATATGGTAATTTTGCAACCTGAGTTAAGTGATAGGTTGAAGTTTCATCCAATCTGATATATTTGACACCTCGAACCTCGTACGGACCAAAACATCGGGTTTGTATATGGTAATTTTGCAACCTGAGTTAAGTGATAGGTTGCAGTTTCATCCAATCTGATATATTTGACACCTAGAACCTCGCGCGGACCAGAACATCGGGTCTGTATATGGTAATCTTGCAACCTGAGTTAAGTGATAGGTTGCAGTTTTATCCAATCTGATATATTTGACACCTAGAACCTCGGGTGGATAAGAACATCCAGTTTCTATATGGTAATCTTGCAACCTAGGTTAAGTGATAGGTTGCAGTTTCATCCAATCTGATATATTTGACACCTCGAACCTCGTCTGGACCAGAACATCGGGTTTGTCTATGGCAACCTTGCAACCTGAGTTAAGTAATAGGTTGCAGTTTCATCCAATCTGATATATTTGACACCTCGAACCTCGCCCGGACCAGAACATCGGGTCTGTATATGGTAATCTTGCAACATCACTTACGTGATAAGTTGTAGTTTCATCCAATCTGATATATTTGACACCTAGTACCTCGCCCGGACCAGAACATCGGGTCTATATATGGTAATCTTGCGACCTGAGTTAAGTGATATGTTGCAGTTTCATCCAATCTGATATATTTGACACCTCGAACCTCGCGCGTACTAGAACATCGTGTCTGTATATGGTCATCTTGCAACCTGAGTTAAGTGATAGGTTGCAGTTTCATCCAATCTGATATATTTGACACCTCGAACCTCGCCCGGACCAGAACATCGAGTCTGTATATGGTAATCTTGCAATCTGAGTTAAGTGATAGGTTGTTGTTTCATCCAATCTGATATATTTGACACCTCGAACCTCGCGCGGACTAGAACATCTGGTATGCATATGGTAATCTTGCAACCTGAGTTAAGAGATAGGTTGCAGTTTCATCCAATCTGATATATTTGACACCTAGAACCTCGCGCGGACCAGAACATCGGGTCTGTATATGGTAATCTTGCAACCTGAGTTAAGTGATAGGTTGCAGTTTTATCCAATCTGATATATTTGACACCTCGAACCTCGCGCGGACCAGAACATCCAGTTTCTATATGGTAATCTTGTAACCTGAGTTAAGTGATAGGTTGCAGTTTCATCAAATCTGATATATTTGACACCTCGAACCTCGTACGGACCAAAACATCGGGTTTGTATATGGTAATTTTGCAACATGAGTTAAGTGATAGGTTGCAGTTTCATCCAATCTGATATATTTGACACCTAGAACCTCGTACGGACCAAAACATCGGGTTTGTATATGGTAATTTTGCAACCTGAGTTAAGTGATAGGTTGCAGTTTCATCCAATCAGATATATTTGACACCTAGAACCTCGCGCGGACCAGATCATCGGGTCTGTATATGGTAATCTTGCAACCTGAGTTAAGTGATAGGTTGCAGTTTTATCCAATCTGATATATTTGACACCTAGAACCTCGGGTGGACAAGAACATCCAATTTATATATGGTAATCTTACAAACTAGGTTAAGTGATAGGTTGCAGTTTCATCCAATCTGATATATTTGACACCTCGAACCTCGTCTGGACCAGAACATCGGGTTTGTGTATGGCAACCTTGCAACCTGAGTTAAGTAATAGGTTGCAGTTTCATCCAATCTGATATATTTGACACCTCGAACCTCGCCCGGACCAGAACATCGGGTCTGTATATGGTAATCTTGCAACATCACTTACGTGATAAGTTGTAGTTTCATCCAATCTGATATATTTGACACCTAGTACCTCGCCCAGACCAGAACATCGGGTCTGTATATGGTAATCTTGCAACCTGAGTTAAGTGATATGTTGCAGTTTCATCCAATCTGATATATTTGACACCTCGAACCTCGTGCGGACTAGAACATCTGGTCTGTATATGGTAATCTTGCAACCTGAGTTAAGTGATAGGTTGCAGTTTCATCCAATCTGATATATTTGATACCTCGAACCTCGCACGGACCAGAACATCGGGCATGTATATGGTAATCTTGCAACCTCAGTTAAGTGATAGGTTGCAATTTCATCCAATCTGATATATATTTGACACCTAAAACCTCGCGCGGACCAGAACATCGGGTTTGTATATGGTAATCTTGCAACATGAGTTAAGTGATAAGTTGCAGTTTCATCCAATCTGATATATGTGACACCTAGTACCTCGCGGGACCAGAACATCGGGTCTGTATATGATAATCTTGCAACCTGAGTTAAGTGATAGGTTGCAGTTTCATCCAATCTGATATATTTGACACCTAGAATCTCGCGCGGACCAGAACATCGGGTCTGCATATGGTAATCTTGCAACCTGAGTTGAGTGATAGGTTACGGTTTTACCCAATCTGATATATTTGACACCTCGAACCTCGCGCGGATCAGAACATCCAGTTTCTATATGGTTATCTTGCAACCTGAGTTAAGTGATAGGTTGCAGTTTCATCCAATCTGATATATTTGACACCTCGAACCTCGTGCGGACCAGAACATCGGGTTTGTATATGGTAATTTTGCAGCCTGAGTTAGGTGATAGGTTGCAGTTTTATCCAATCTGATATATTTGACACCTCAAACCTCGCCCTGACGATAACATCGGGTCTTTATATGGTAATCTTGCAATCTGAGTTAAGTGATAGGTTGCAGTTTCATCCAGTCTGATATATTTCATACTTCAAACCTCGTGCGGACCAGAACATCGGGTCTGTATATGGTAATCTTGCAACCTGAGTTAAGTGATAGGTTGCAGTTTTATCCAATCTGATATATTTGACACCTCAAACCTCGCCCCGACGAGAACATCGTGTCTGTATATGGTAATCTTGCAACCTGAGTTAAGTGATAGGTTGCAGTTTCATCCAATCTGATATATTTGACACCTCGAACCTCGCCCGGACCAGAACATCGAGTCTGTATATGGTAATCTTACAACCTGAGTTAAGTGATAGGTTGTTGTTTCATCCAATCTGATATATTTGACACCTCGAACCTCGCGCGGACTAGAACATCTGGTATGCATATGGTAATCTTGCAACCTGAGTTAAGAGATAGGTTGCGGTTTCATCCAATCTGATATATTTGACACCTAGAAACTCGCGCGGACCAAAACATCGGGTCTGTATATGGTAATATTGCAACCTGAGTTAAGTGATAGGTTGCAGTTTTATCCAATCTGATATATTTGACACCTCGAACCTCGCGCGGACCAGAACATCCAGTTTCTATATGGTAATCTTGTAACCTGAGTTAAGTGATAGGTTGCAGTTTCATCAAATCTGATATATATGACACCTAGAACCTCGCGCGGACCAGAACATCTGCTCTATATATGGTAATCTTGCAACCTGAGTTAAGTAATAGGTTGTAGTTTCATCCAATCTGATATATTTGACACCTAGAACCTCGGGTGTACAAGAACATCCAGTTTCTATATGGTAATCTTGCAACCTAGGTTAAGTGATAGGTTACAGTTTCATCCAATCTGATATATTTGACACCTCGAACCTCGACTGGACCAGAACATCGGGTTTGTGTATGGCAACCTTGCAACCTGAGTTAAGTGATAGGTTGCAGTTTCATCCAATCTGATATATTTGACACCTCGAACCTCGCCCGGACCAGAACATCGGGTCTGTATATGGTAATCTTGCAACATCACTTACGTGATAAGTTGTAGTTTCATCCAATCTGATATATTTGACACCTAGTACCTCGCCCGGACCAGAACATCGGGTCTATATATGGTAATCTTGCGACCTGAGTTAAGTGATATGTTGCAGTTTCATCCAATCTGATATATTTGACACCTCGAACCTCGCGCGTACTAGAACATCGTGTCTGTATATGGTCATCTTGCAACCTGAGTTAAGTGATAGGTTGCAGTTTCATCCAATCTGATATATTTGACACCTCGAACCTCGCCCGGACCAGAACATCGTGTCTGTATATGGTAATCTTGCAATCTGAGTTAAGTGATAGGTTGTTGTTTCATCCAATCTGATATATTTGACACCTCGAACCTCGCGCGGACTAGAACATCTGGTATGCATATGGTAATCTTGCAACCTGAGTTAAGAGATAGGTTGCAGTTTTATCCAATCTGATATATTTAACACCTAGAACCTCGCGCGGACCAGAACATCGGGTCTGTATATGGTAATCTTGCAACCTGAGTTAAGTGATAGGTTGCAGTTTTATCCAATCTGATATATTTGACACCTCGAACCTCGCGCGGACCAGAACATCCAGTTTCTATATGGTAATCTTGTAACCTGAGTTAAGTGATAGGTTGCAGTTTAATCAAATCTGATATATTTGACACCTCGAACCTCGTTCGGACCAAAACATCGGGTTTGTATATGGTAATTTTGCAACCTGAGTTAAGTGATAGGTTGCAGTTTCATCCAATCTGATATATTTGACACCTCGAACCTCGTACGGACCAAAACATCGGGTTTGTATATGGTAATTTTGCAACCTGAGTTAAGTGATAGGTTGCAGTTTCATCCAATCTGATATATTTGACACCTAGAACCTCGCGCGGACCAGAACATCGGGTCTGTATATGGTAATCTTGCAACCTGAGTTAAGTGATAGGTTGCAGTTTTATCCAATCTGATATATTTGACACCTAGAACCTCGGGTGGATAAGAACATCCAGTTTCTATATGGTAATCTTGCAACCTAGGTTAAGTGATAGGTTGCAGTTTCATCCAATCTGATATATTTGACACCTCGAACCTCGTCTGGACCAGAACATCGGGTTTGTGTATGGCAACCTTGCAACCTGAGTTAAGTAATAGGTTGCAGTTTCATCCAATCTGATATATATTTGACACCTCGAACCTCGCCCGGACCAGAACATCGGGTCTGTATATGGTAATCTTGCAACATCACTTACGTGATAAGTTGTAGTTTCATCCAATCTGATATATTTGACACCTAGTACCTCGCCCGGACCAGAACATCCAATTTCTATATGGTAATCTTACAAACTAGGTTAAGTGATAGGTTGCAGTTTCATCCAATCTGATATATTTGACACCTCGAACCTCGTCTGGACCAGAACATCGGGTGAGTGTATGGCAACCTTGCAACCTGAGTTAAGTAATATGTTGCAGTTTCATCCAATCTGATATATTTGACACCTCGAACCTCGCCCGGACCAGAACATCGGGTCTTGATATGGTAATCTTGCAACCTGAGTTAAGAGATAGGTTGCAGTTTTATCCAATCTGATATATTTGACACCTAGAACCTCGCACGGACCAGAACATCGGGTCTGTATACGGTAATCTTGCAACCTGAGTTAAGTGATATGTTGCAGTTTCATCCAATATGATATATTTGACACCTCGAACCTCGCGCGGATCAGAACGTCCAGTTTCTATATGGTTATCTTGCAACCTGAGTTAAGTAATAGGTTGCAGTTTCATCCAATATGATATATTTGACACCTCGAACCTCGTGCGGACTAGAACATCGGGTCTGTATATGGTAATCTTGCAACCTGAGTTAGGTGATAGGTTGCAGTTTTATCCAATCTGATATATTTGACACCTCAAACCTCGCCCTGACGAGAACATCGGGTCTGTATATGGTAATCTTGCAATCTGAGTTAAGTGATAGGTTGCAGTTTCATCCAGTCTGATATATTTGATACTTCGAACCTCGTGCGGACCAGAACATCGGGTCTGTATATGGTAATCTTGCAACCTGAGTTAAGTGATAGGTTGCAGTTTTATCCAATCTGATATATTTGACACCTCAAACCTCTCCCCGACGAGAACATCGTGTCTGTATATGGTCATCTTGCAACCTGAGTTAAGTGATAGGTTGCAGTTTCATCCAATCTGATATATTTGACACCTCGAACCTCGCCCGGACCAGAACATCGTGTCTGTATATGGTAATCTTGCAATCTGAGTTAAGTGATAGGTTGTTGTTTCATCCAATCTGATATATTTGACACCTCGAACCTCGCGCGGACTAGAACATCTGGTATGCATATGGTAATCTTGCAACCTGAGTTAAGAGATAGGTTGCAGTTTTATCCAATCTGATATATTTAACACCTAGAACCTCGCGCGGACCAGAACATCGGGTCTGTATATGGTAATCTTGCAACCTGAGTTAAGTGATAGGTTGCAGTTTTATCCAATCTGATATATTTGACACCTCGAACCTCGCGCGGACCAGAACATCCAGTTTCTATATGGTAATCTTGTAACCTGAGTTAAGTGATAGGTTGCAGTTTAATCAAATCTGATATATTTGACACCTCGAACCTCGTACGGACCAAAATATCGGGTTTGTATATGGTAATTTTGTAACCTGAGTTAAGTGATAGGTTGCAGTTTCATCCAATCTGATATATTTGACACCTCGAACCTCGTACGGACCAAAACATCGGGTTTGTATATGGTAATTTTGCAACCTGAGTTAAGTGATAGGTTGCAGTTTCATCCAATCTGATATATTTGACACCTAGAACCTCGCGCGGACCAGAACATCGGGTCTGTATATGGTAATCTTGCAACCTGAGTTAAGTGATAGGTTGCAGTTTTATCCAATCTGATATATTTGACACCTAGAACCTCGTACGGACCAGAACATCGGGTCTGTATATGGTAATCTTGCAATCTGAGTTAAGTGATAGGTTGCAGTTTCATCCAATCTGATATATTTGATACCTCGAACCTCGTCTGGACCAGAACATCGGGTTTGTCTATGGCAACCTTGCAACCTGAGTTAAGTAATAGGTTGCAGTTTCATCCAGTCTGATATATTTGACACCTCGAACCTCGCCCGGACCAGAACATCGGGTCTGTATATGGTAATCTTGCAACATCACTTACGTGATAAGTTGTAGTTTCATCCAATCTGATATATTTCACACCTAGTACCTCGCCCGGACCAGAACATCGGGTCTGTATATGGTAATCTTGCAACCTGAGTTAAGTGATATGTTGCAGTTTCATCCAATCTGATATATTTGACACCTCGAACCTCGCGCGGACTAGAACATCTGGTCTGTATATGGTAATCTTGCAACCTGAGTTAAGTGATAGGTTGCAGTTTCATCCAATCTGATATATTTGATACCTCGAACCTCGCACGGACCAGAACATCGGGCATGTATATGGTAATCTTGCAACCTCAGTTAAGTGATAGGTTGCAATTTCATCCAATCTGATATATATTTGACACCTAAAACCTCGCGCGGACCAGAACATCGGGTTTGTATATGGTAATCTTGCAACATGAGTTAAGTGATAAGTTGCAGTTTCATCCAATCTGATATATGTGACACCTAGTACCTCGCGGGACCAGAACATCGGGTCTGTATATGATAATCTTGCAACCTGAGTTAAGTGATAGGTTGCAGTTTCATCCAATCTGATATATTTGACACCTAGAATCTCGCGCGGACCAGAACATCGGGTCTGTATATGGTAATCTTGCAACCTGAGTTAAGTGATAGGTTGCAGTTTTATCCAATCTGATATATTTGACACCTCGAACCTCGCGCGGACCAGAACATCCAGTTTCTATATGGTAATCTTGTAACCTGAATTAAGTGATAGGTTGCAGTTTCATCAAATCTGATATATTTGACACCTCGAACCTCGTACAGACCAAAACATCGGGTTTGTATATGGTAATTTTGCAACCTGAGTTAAGTGATAGGTTGCAGTTTCATCCAATCTGATATATTTGACACCTCGAACCTCTTACGGACCAAAACATCGGGTTTGTATATGGTAATTTTGCAACCTGAGTTAAGTGATAGTTTGCAGTTTCATCCAATCTGATATATTTGACACCTAAAACCTCGCGCGGACCAGAACATCGGGTCTGTATATGGTAATCTTGCAACCTGAGTTAAGTGATAGGTTGCAGTTTTATCCAATCTGATATATTTGACACCTAGAACCTCGGGTGGACAAGAACATCCAGTTTCTATATGATAATCTTGCAACCTAGGTTAAGTGATAGGTTGCAGTTTCATCCAATCTGATATATTTGACACCTCGAACCTCGTCTGGACCAGAACATCAGGTTTGTGTATGGCAACCTTGCAACCTGAGTTAAGTAATAGGTTGCAGTTTCATCCAATCTGATATATTTGACACCTCGAACCTCGCTCGGACCAGAACATCGGGTCTGTATATGGTAATCTTGCAACATCACTTACGTGATAAGTTGTAGTTTCATCCAATATGATATATTTGACACCTAGTACCTCGCCCGGACCAGAACATCGGGTCTGTATATGGTAATCTTGCAACCTGAGTTAAGTGATATGTTGCAGTTTCATCCAATCTGATATATTTGACACCTCGAACCTCGCGCGGACTAGAACATCTGGTCTGTATATGGTAATCCTGCAACCTGAGTTAAGTGATAGGTTGCAGTTTCATCCAATCTGATATATTTGACACCTCGAACCTCGAACGGACCAGAACATCGGGCATGTATATGGTAATCTTGCAACCTCAGTTAAGTGATAGGTTGCAGTTTCATCTAATCTGATATATATTTGACACCTAAAACCTCGCGCGGACCAGAACATCGGGTTTGTATATGGTAATCTTGCAACATGAATTAAGTGATAAGTTGCAGTTTCATCCAATCTGATATATGTGACACCTAGTACCTCGCGGGACCAGAACATCGGGTCTGTATATGATAATCTTGCAACCTGAGTTAAGTGATAGGTTGCAGTTTCATCCAATCTGATATATTTGACACCTAGAATCTCGCGCGGACCAGAACATCGGGTCTGCGTATGGTAATCATTCAACCTGAGTTGAGTGATAGGTTGCGGTTTTACCCAATCTGATATATTTGACACCTCGAACCTCGCGCGGATCAGAACATCCAATTTCTATATGGTTATCTTGCAACCTGAGTTAAGTGATAGGTTGCAGTTTCATCCAATATGATATATTTGACACCTCGAACCTCGTGCGGACTAGAACATCGGGTTTGTATATGGTAATCTTGCAACC
>NC_039367.1:142403318-142403524 GCF_003573695.1 Papaver somniferum
ATCCAATCTGATATATTTGACACCTCGAACCTCGCGCGGACCAGAACATCCAGTTTCTATATGGTAATCTTGTAACCTGAGTTAAGTGATTGGTTGCAGTTTCATCAAATCTGATATATTTGACACCTCGAACCTCGTACGGACCAAAACATCGGGTTTGTATATGGTAATTTTGCAACCTGAGTTAAGTGATAGGTTGAAGTTTC